>NC_056731.1:360677397-360809897 GCF_019279795.1 Protopterus annectens | reverse complement strand
CCACTTGTCTTTTACATTGAATCATTCTGGTGTAGCACCTACAGTCACAATGGACAAGGGTTAGCCACATCCTTTGCAGCTGTTGTGGTCCCCTCAGTGGGCAAGGGAAAGCCATTCTTGTTAGTCCTGAGGAGAGGGAACACGGAGGGCTTCCCTCCTGTGTCAAAATGCTGTACCCATCCCTGAGGAAGCTGATGCTGCCATTACTAACACAGTTTTCCCCCACACTAAGCATGTGTCTACTCCTCAAATTTCCTTAGATAAGAGTAGTTTACTGGGTCTAGCTCATGGTTTAATTTAGGCTATTAATCGCAAATTAGTTTCTGGTAAGAGAAATAGGGATACATCTTTTTCTGAAGAGACTCAAGATTCTGAATCTGAATAGGAAGATGAAGGGACAGATATAGGGTTTCCTTCTCAGATTTCTGATTCAGATTCAGAGGAGTGCTCAGTTTCTGATTCCCTCTGTGTGTAGTTCTCTTTCTCTGATACTTTTGCTAGACTGTACCACTGTTTTTAGTGGGAGAACACAGGTTTTTCAGTCCCTAAGAAAATACTATGAGTTGTTATGGAATCTACATCCATTCCTCCTGTTCTTTTTAGAGAATGTATGTGTTACTGCCTGCAATTTTCTTGATAGTCAGCCAGCTGTCCCTAAAAAGGCAGAACAGATGCATAAAGTTTCTCTGTCTTTTAAATTTTTTTATGCAATATTCCCAAACCTAATCCAGCAGCTACAGCTTTAGTTGATCCAATTGCTGCTAAACACTTAGTTAATTCCAATCATAATCTTTCTAATAAAGATGGGAACATTATTGATATGTGTGGGGAAAAGTGTATATTTCTGCAACTTTGATTTTCAGAATTTTGACTTGTCAGGCTGATATGTTAAAGTTTGTTCAAACTAATTGTGAAAGTATGAGTAATCTTTTATCTGCAATTTCTTCTTGTGAGGAAAAATCTGTTTTAAATAATTTAGTTTCTTCTACTGCACAGGTCACTACTCATTGTTTATAGTGTATGCATAAATCTGGTGATACTTCTTCCAGGGCTGTGGTCACTGGTACTGTTTTGAGGAAATTTGCATGGCTGCATTTTCAGAACCTCCCAGGTGATATTAAAATGAGATTTTAAATTTCCCTTTGGACAATGGTTTAGTTTCTGGCCCCTGTGCTGCAGAAGTGATCAAAAAGTGTGATGAAAGGGGTAAGCTAATCCAAGGAATCTCTTAAAAATTTTCAGCCCTTCTTTTCCCAGTTCACAAAGGGATTCTCTAATTCATCATCCAGTTTTGGCAAAAAGCAGAGTAAACAGTCTCAATAAAATACAAATAAACAGACGTTTAAGAAGAAATGGCAAGGGTGTTGCAAAAATAAAACTTGAACCTCCCAAAACCAAGGACAGTCCAACAAGAATGTATGACTGTTCAAGATACTCTACCTCCATCCCATTTTGGCCATTTTTTTCTTCCAGAATGTCTGAATCTCCATTTTTCTCTTTGGCAACAGATAATTTAAGACAAATGGGTGCTGAAGATCATTCAATGAGGTTGCAGATGGCAATGGGAAAACATTCGTCCTTTCAAGAGGGTCATTCCCCATCCTCTAGATCAGACTTTTTTTTTCCCACCAGTTCTTCATTGCATGCTGTCCCAAGGAGTGATAGAACCAGCATGGATATTCTTGGTGTCAAAGAAAGAAAATACTTGGAGATCAGTCCTGGATCTTTCTTTCCTAAACCTGTTTGTGATGGCGCCCAAATTCAAAATGATGTCACTTCACAACCTGTTACCTCTTCTTCCTCTTTCAAGTTTCATGACAACACTAGAATTAGAAGATGCTTATCATCAAATTATCAGTTCTCTGAATTCTCCTTAGGACTTCCACTGCACCAAGAGTGTTCACAAAGTGTCTATCACCAGTTATAGCTCATAGAAGCCTACAGGGTATACACATTTTTCCATATTTAGATGACTTTGCAGAGCCTTTTTCAAAGGGTCAGGAATCTCCCTCTTGAGTGAGAGATCTTTCATACAGGTTAGGATTCTAAGAGAACATTCAAATGTCTTTTTTGACTCCTTCACAAAAGATTGTTTCCCTGGGATTTTACCTAGACACCTCTGGTCAAAGAGCTTTTCTTCTAGATCTATCTGTCATTACAAGGTCTTTTGTTCCAGAACCAACACATTTTCTCTTTACAAATGCCAGTGCTTATGTTTGTCAGAAGAGAAATTATTTGGTTTAGACAACAGATATCCTTACATCCAGGTCTCCCCTTCTCCCTCCCTGTTCCAAAGCAGCCATATGCCTCAAACTGTGTATGAGGAGCAGTTTCTGGAGGGATAAACTTACAGGGTATGTGGAACACCAAGGACAAATGCAAGCACATAAATGTCAAAGAGATGCTTGCCCTGATCAAGGCAAAGAATTCTCAGAATCATCTTTGGTCCCCAGGACCTGTTGAAGTTGTTACAGACAATACCACAGTTATATGGTACATCAACAAGCAGGGGGAACCAGATTGTACCCCTCTTTGCAGGCTAGCCATGTTAGCTTGGGATGTAGCTTCACAGCACAGTCTCACTATACAGGCATCCTACATTCCATCAGAGCAAACCTGTGTGGCAGACAAGCTGAGCCAGACCAGGACAGACCCTGACAAATGGGAAATAAATTAGGGAGTCTTCCAAGATATGATCCATCTGGAGGGAGTTTCTCAAGTAGACCTTTTTGCCTCCTCTCTAAGCAATCAACTGGCAATGTTCTGTTATAGGTCTCCTTGCAAGAAGGTGTGGAACACTGAGCCCTGTTCTGTTCTTTTATTTTCTTTTCTTTTCCTTTCCTTTCCTTGGACAGGAATGTTCCTGTATGCTTTTCCACCTTTTCCACAGATGTCCATGGTACTTCTGAAGAAAAGGAATCTCCAAAGATCGTTATGGTGACTCCCTTCTGACCTATGCAGCCATGGTTCTCACTTTGTTTAGAAATGACCCAGGGCAATTACTGTAAGCTTCCTCACAGAATGGATCTACTCACTCAAGAACAGCAGTATTTGATACACCCCGACACCAATCAACTGCAGTTTGACTGCTTGGATGATAGGGCCTTAATTCCTTTTAGACACCTGTTTGCTGAGGAAGTGCAACAGGTACTAATGGAGGCAAGAAAGTCTGCTACTAGAAAATCATATGCGTATTACCAAATGGAAAATATTTTCTTGTTGGTACCAACAAAATAACCAGCACCCACTCAGGGCTAGTTGTTCTCTGGTTTTACAATATTTGTGTGAATTACTATGATGTCCTTCAAGGATGCATCTGCAGTCCTTACAAATGGGTTGTCCTGTCGTCAGGCAGCCCTTCGGTCGGCCGGATTCCAAAGTCTGGGTCTGGCTTCGGCTGGTGTCGCACTTCACCCGACGTCATAGCGGTAGTTTTTCGGGTATAAAGGCATCAGCCGACGCCATTTTCCCCAGTCTTCTTGCCGCGTGGCGCCCGAAGCAGAAGCTGTTCGCAAGTGCCGGTCGGTCAGATCCAGAGATTACTACTACCGAATATTACTTCGAAGACTTCTAAAAAGCTAAGTACCCGCTGGGACTCTTTCTTGCCTCAGCCGATGTCAGAGAAAGTGAATAACTGTTTATCTTGTGGGAAACAAATACCTCATAAAGATTTCCACTCCTACTGCATACATTGTTTAGGCCCAGACCACGACGTAGCAGCTTGTCTAGCCTGTGCTTCTTTTAACCGACGGACGCTTAAACGTCGGTCGGAGTTTGCTGAACAGATTTTCGGCTCTGATTATGCCTATATTATGCCGTCGGATCCTCCGACAACGCAAATTACCAAAAAACGCAAAGAAAAGGACCGACACTCGCGGTCCGCGGTTTCGGCCGAAACCGCGGTTATGCAAACCGCGAGTGTCTCGGTTTCGGCCGAAACCGAGCAAGCGGTTCTTTCTTCAGCCGAAACCATGCCTTCTACTGAGGCCTCTTCTAACCTGGTAGAATCGGCTTCTGAAATCCAACCTTCTGTTGCGGTTTCACAGGAATTATCAGACTCTATTCCCCTGGATATTTCAATCCCTGCACGTGGAGCTGCTAGGCCGCCTGCAGCAATGTCTATTAAGGCCTTTGCCACGGCTAAAGCAGCCAAAGCATCAAAAACGGTGCCTGCCAAACCCCCCTCTCACAGACCCAGCACCAGCTCCCATATGCTTTCTTTGGCTGAGGATCTCATTTCTTTAATTCGTGGATCCCAGCCTCATCCAGACAGGGCCTCTCCCCCTCCTCCAGAAAAGAGGCCTAGAGCAGAGCCCCCTGAGCCAGTATCCACAGATGATTCCTCTGATGACTCAGAACATACAGACCCTCCTGAGGCTCCTTATTCTCCTTACGAAGACTCTGATGCTGAAGAGTCCATCCCTTCAGCCTCTCCGCCTGAGGAATTTTCCTTTGGGGAAACCTTGCATGCTATGAGGGAACAATTTCAGTGGCAGGGCCAAGATTTCTCAGACTCCAGAAAAAGGCTTAGAACCTTTCTACATTTGCCACAACATAGGCCTTTAGCTATACCTCCAGTTCTTTCTGTTGTAGATGATGCATTTAATGATGCTTGCACTGCTCCTGATTCATTACCTCCGGCCCTGCTAAGCCCGATAGGTTCTACAGGGTCCCGGACACTCATCACCATTTATACAAGGCTCCTTTTGCAGATCCAGAGACTATCTCCCAGGGCCCTAAAGCTGTAGCAGCTACTTCTACTAAAACCCCTCCCTCTGAAAGGGAATCCAGGTCCTTAGAGAGATGGGGTAAAAAAGTTTACACCTCTGCTACTTTGTCAGCTAGGGCTTTGAACTGCCAATTTCATATGATTCAATATCAAGAGTTTATGCTTGACCAGTTAACTAAAAAGCTGTCCTCTGAAGAATCTTTAGATAAAAAGTATGTTCAATAAATGGTACATAACATACAGCAGGTTAGTAACCATTCTTTAAAATGTGGCTATGATGCACTGGAGGCTTCCTTTAGATCAGCCATGACTGGCACAGTTATCAGGAGACATGCATGGTTGAAAGAACAGGCATTACCAGACCATGTCAAATCAAAACTTTTGGATGCACCCATGGACAAGGTCAATTTATTTGGTTCCCCTGCACAGCAGGTACTAAAAAAGATGGAAGAGAAGGCAAAATCTGTACAGACAGTGAAAGATTTCTTACAGGTTCAACCTCCAAGGTTTAGCAGGAACTGGCCCTCCAAGAATTGGTCCTTTCCGGACTCCTCTAAGACACAAAGAGGCAGGAATAGGCATTCTAGAGGCAGAAACCAATCCAGGGGTGCCTACAGGGGACGCCAGTGGCAAGGTAACAACCAGCGAGGCACGGATGCAGCCACCACCACTACAACAACTCAATCACAGTGACTTGGCGGTGGCACCGCCTACCAGGGAACAACTAGAAGCACCCTTAGGTGGAAAGCTAACCTTATTTTCAAAGAACTGGCATTGCATCACAAGGGAAAAATGGATTTTGCAAACTATAGACCAAGGTTACAGGTTCCACTTCCATACTCTACCAGGAAAGAGAGGAATGCCAAACCTGCCACCTACTCAAAGGACAGAAGCTCTAAAGCAAATATCTCAACTATTAAGAATGAGAGCTGTGGAAAAGGTACCATCTATGGAGGAAGGAAAGGGATTTTACTCCAGACTCTTCCTGGTACCAAGAAAAGAAAACAAATGGAGGCCTATTCTAGACCTGTCCGCTTTAAACACATTCCTCATTGTTCCAAAATTCAAAATGCTGACCCTACAGCAGCTTCTTCCCATGCTGGGCAAGGAGTCTTGGCTGGTAACTCTAGATCTCAAGGGGGCATACCTGCACGTCCCCATACGACCAATTTGCAGAAGATACCTCAGATTTCTTGCAGGATCAGAGCATTATCAATTCTCAGCATTGCCCTTTGGCTTATCTACTGCCCCCAGAGTGTTCACAAAATGCCTGGCATCAGTAATTGCTCATTGCAGACTTCAGGGGATTCAAATTTATCCCTACCTGGATGACTGCCTGATACAAGCGGACAACAAAAGCAAGCTAACAGAAGACTTACAAAGAGTCATTTACCTGCTGCAAGCCCTGGGATATACAGTCAATATAAAAAAGTCAAGGCTGATTCCATCCCAAAGAATAACCTTTCTGGGTGCAGAACTGGACACATCAAAACAAATGGCATTCCTAACTGCAGAAAAGAAAGAGCAACTACATCTCTACTTCTTGGCATTAACAAAGCAGAACCATCTAACTGCAAGAAAAGTGCTACAAGCCCTAGGCTTCATGGCATCCTGCATAATACTGGTCCCTCATGCCAGACTGCATATGAGAAAGCTACAGTGGTACCTAAAGAATTTGTGGTCCCAACACAAGCACAGCCTAGAAACCAAAATTCCAATTATCCCATGCCTGAAGCAAGAGTTCCTATGGTGGGCTCAGGCCTGTCAATCAAACACAGGATTGCCCTTCTGCAACAGTCAACCAAGCCAAACCATCACGACAGATGCCTCAGACCTCGGTTGGGGGCACACATGCTGGGCAAGTGCATTCAAGGCCTATGGACTCAAGACCAGCTGCACCTGCACATAAATCTAAAGGAAATGCTGGCAGTAAAATTGGCAATCCAGTCATTCAGACCTTTTCTCCAAGAAGGTCAGTTGATGATAAGGACAGACAACACCACAGTTATGTGGTACATCAACAAACAGGGAGGCACACATTCATATCCTCTATGCCGGCTGGCACTGGACCTATGGGATGTGGCTCTGAGCTACAACATTCAGTTACAAGCAATTTTTGTACCGAGGAAGGAAAGCATTCTAGCAGACATATTAAGCAGAACTACCACAGATGCCCACGAATGGATGCTGCATCCGGACATCTTCAAAGCCATCACAACAGAATGGGGATTACCACAAATAGACTTGTTTGCATCCCCACTTAATCACCAGCTAAAGAAATTCTACACAAGGACGTACCACCCACTTGCTTGGAAGGTGGACTCCCTATCTTTCAGTTGGAAAAACCTGACAGCATACGCATTCCCACCACTTCCTTTGATGCACAAGGTGCTTCTGAAGATCAAAGAGGAACATCCGAGGATCATTCTGATAGCTCCAGACTGGCCAAGCCAACATTGGTATCCATTGCTGAGGAGCATGTCTCGGGAACAAATATGGACACTACCCCTGATCCCATTACTGTTAACACAGAACAACTACAACATCCTGCATCCAAACCTGAAAACTCTGCAGCTAACTGCCTGGAACATTACATAACAGCAATTAACCCAAATTTATCCCAAAGGGTTAAAGACATAATCCTGGAGGCTCGTAGACCTTCAACAAGAAAGAATTATGCAGCAAAATGGAAAAGATATCTCATTTGGTGTACTGCAAAGGGGCAAGATGTGACACTGGTGAACATAGCCAACATCCTGGAGTACTTGGCCGAGCTCTTCCATACAGGCCTGTCCTATTCTTCCATCAAGATACATGCATCAGCCATTTCAGCAGAATACAGCTTGGATCCTCCTGTCTTCTCTCATCCTCTGCTCAGACAGTTTCTGAGAGGAATTAAAAATGTGAAACCTCCCAGGAAACCTCCACTGCCAGCATGGGACTTGAACTTTGTGCTAGAAAAATTGACACTTCCACCTTTCGAACCAGCAGCAACAGCAGAATTACAATACTTATCCTGGAAGACTGCTTTCCTGCTGGCAATAACTTCAGCAAGAAGGGTCTCTGAACTACAGGCATTAATGGCAGTGCAACCCTTCCTGATCTTCCATCAAGATAGAGTGTCCATGAGAACAAATCCTACATTTATGCCTAAGGTGGTATCCAGAGTCTCTTTAAATCAGGCTATCCACCTACCTACATTCTTCCCCAACCCACAGAACAGGGGAGAAAGACTCTTGCATACCTTGGATGTACATAGACAATTACGCTACTACCTGGACAGGACCAAAACCAATAGAAAAACTGACCAGTTTCTGGTAGCATATGCAACAGGAAAGGAAGGAAAACCAATTTCAAAACAGACAATCTCCAAATGGATAGGAAATTGCATTAGATTTTGTTACTCCTACCATGGAAAGAAAACTCCAGAGAACATCAGGCCTCACTCCACAAGGGCTACAGCCACTACCACAGCTTTCTTCAGGGAGTGGCTACCAAGGACATTATAGAGGCTGCTACTTGGACCTCCGTGCATACATTTGCCAAGCATTACAATTTACCTTTATACTCTAGATCCCGAGCAGGTTTTGCCACTGCTGTTTTGCAAGGGATCCTAACTACACCATAATCTCTACTCTTTTCCTCCTCCCTAGTTTAGCTATGGTATTCTACCCATTTGTAAGGACTGCAGATGCATCCTTGAAGGACATAGTACAGTTTTGTACCTACCATAAATGTAGATGTCCGATAGGAATGCATCTGCAGTCAGGATTACCCACCCACCTTCCCCTCTGAGGTACTCCTAGGGTATTTGCCATCCTTCAGCTAGCTTGGGGGGGATCTATTATGGTGTATTTGTTTGTATATATGTACATACATGCTTATTTTATGTGTTTGCTCTCTACTATTTGGAAACTTTGGCATTTATCCAAATTTAGCCATCCAAGAGGGCACCTGGCATCTGGGGCAAGAAACACTGAGGAAAATGGCGTCGGCTGATGCCTTTATACCCGAAAAACTGCCGCTATGATGTCGGGTGAAGTGCGACACCAGCCGAAGCCAGACCCAGACTTTGGAATCTGGCCGACCGAAGGGCTGCCTGACGACAGGACAACCCATTTGTAAGGACTGCAGATGCATTCCTATCGGACATCTACATTTATGGTAGGTACAAAACTGTACTTTATGGCCTTTCTTATTCTTCTGTCAAGGTTCATTTATTGACAATTTCACCATATTTGTCCATAAATCCTCTTCTTTTAATGCAGTCTCATGTCAAAATGTTTTTGAAAGGGCGTTTGCATAAGAAGCCTCCAAGTAAACCAGTGGCCCCTCCTTGGGATAGTAATTTTGTGTTAGAGAGTCTGACACTTGCTCCATTTGAACCAGCCAACCTGGCTGACATGAGATTCTTAACATGGAAAACAGTTTTACTGATTGCTCTAACCTCTGCAAGAATTGACTTGCAAGCTGATGTCCTTCAAGGATGCATCTGCAGTCCTTACAAATGGGTTGTCCTGTCGTCAGGCAGCCCTTCGGTCGGCCGGATTCCAAAGTCTGGGTCTGGCCTCGGCTGGTGTCGCACTTCACCCGACGTCATAGCTGCAGTTATTCGGGTATAAAGGCATCAGCCGACACCATTTTCCTCAGTCTTTCTTGCCGTGCTCAAGCAGAAGCTGTTCACAAATGCCGGTCGGTCAGAACCAGAGATTACTACTACCGAATTCTTCTACTACTACCGAAGACTTCTAAAAAGCTAAGTACCCCGTTGGGGACTCTTTCTTGCCTCAGCCGATGTCAGAAAAAGTGAATAACTGTTTAACTTGTGGGAAACAAATACCTCATAAAGATTTCCACTCTTACTGCTTACCTTGTTTAGGCCCAGACCACGACGTAGCAGCTTGTCTAGCCTGTGCTTCTTTTAACCGACGGACGCTTAGACGTCGGTCGGAATTTGCTGAGGAGTTTTTCGGCTCCGATTTTGCTTACATTATGCCGTCGGATCCTCCGACTACGCAAATATCAAAAAAGCGCAAGGAAAAGGACCGACACTCGCGGTCTGCGGTTTCGGACAAAACTGCGGTTAGGCCAACCGCGAGTGTCTCGGTTTTGGCTGAAACCGAGCAAGCGGTTCTTCCTTCAGCTGAAAACTTACCTCCTACCGAGGCCTCTTCCAACCTCGTGGAATCAGCTTCTGATTTACCTTCTGCTCAGGCAGTTTCTCAGGAATTATCTGACACTATCCCCTTGGATATCTCCACCCCTGCACATGGAGCTGCTAGGCCACCTGCAGCCATGTCCATTAAGGCTTTTGCCAGGGCTAAAGCAGCTAAAACTACTAAATCTGTGCCTGCTAAGACCCCCTCTCACAGGCCTAGCTCTAGTTCAAAAATGCTTAGTCTAGCAGAGGATCTCATTTCTTTAATCCGGGGATCCCAATCTCACACAGACAGGGCCTCTCACCCACCTCCAGAGAAGAGGCCTAGAGCAGAGCCTCCTGAACCAGTTTCTACAGATGATTCCTCTGATGATTCAGATAATACTAACCCTCCAGAGGCTTCTTTCTCCCCTTATGAAGACTCTGATGCTGAAGAGTCCATCCCTTCTGCCTCTCCACCTGAGGAATTTTCCTTTGGGGAAACCTTGCATGCTATGAGGGAACAATTTCAGTGGCAGGGCCAGGATTTCTCAGACTCTAGGAAGAGGCTTAGAACCTTTCTGCATTTACCACAACATAGGCCTTTAGCCATTCCTCCAGTTCTCTCTGTTGTAGATGATGCATTTAATGATTTCAGCTAGAGCTTTGAACTGTCAATTCCACATGATCCAGTATCAAGAATTTATGCTAGACCAGTTAACCAAAAAGTTGTCCTCAGATGAACCATTAGACAAAAAATCTGTTCAGGAAATGGTACATAACATCAGCAGGTCAGTAACCATTCCTTAAAATGCGGCTATGATGCACTGGAAGCTTCCTTCAGATCAGCCATGACTGGCACAGTTATCAGAAGGCATGCATGGTTAAAAGAGCAGGCCTTACCAGACCATGTGAAATCCAAATTACTAGATGCTCCCATGGACAAGATCAATTTGTTTGGCTCTCCTGCACAACAGGTGCTCAAGAAGATGGAAGAGAAGGCAAAATCTGTCCAAACAGTGAAAGATTTCTTACAGGTCCAACCTCCAAGGTTTAGCAGGAATTGGCCTCCAAGAATTGGTCCTTTCCAGACTCCTCCAGAGCCCAGAGAGGCAGGAATAGGCGTTCAAGAGGCCGAAGTCAATCCAGAGGTGCCTACAGGGGACGCCAGTGGCAGGGTAACAACCAGCGAGGTGCAGCCACGGACACAGCCACCACCACTACTACAGGACAATCACAGTGACTTGGTTCTAGCACCGCCTACCAGGGAACAACTAAAAGCACCCTTGGGCGGGAAGCTAGCTTTATTTTCAGTAAACTGGCATTACATCACAAGAGACAAGTGGATTTTGCAGACAATAGACCAAGGTTACAGGTTTCACTTCCATACTCTACCAGGCAAGAGAGGAATGCCAAACCTACCTCCAAATCAAAAGGCAGAAGCTCTAAAACAAATACCGCAATTATTAAAAATGAGAGCTGTGGAAAAGGTACCATCTATGGAGCAAGGACAGGGATTTTACTCCAGACTCTTCCTGGTACCAAGAAAAGAAAGCAAATGGAGACCTATTCTCGACCTGTCCGCTTTAAACACATTCCTCATTGTTCCAAAATTCAAAATGCTGACCCTACAGCAGCTTCTTCCCATGCTGGGCAAGGAATCTTGGCTGGTAACTCTAGATCTCAAGGAGGCATACCTGCACATCCCCATACGACCAAATTGCAGAAGATACCTCAGATTTCTTGCAGGATCAGAGTCAGAGCATTATCAATTCTCAGCATTGCCCTTTGGTTTATCTACTGCGCCCAGAGTGTTCACGAAATGCCTGGCATCAGTAATTGCTCATTGCAGGCTCCAGGGAATTCAAATCTACCCTTACCTGGACGACTGCCTGATACAAGCGGACAACAAAATCAAGTTAGCAGAAGACTTGAAAAGGGTCATTTACCTACTACAAGCCCTGGGATACACAGTCAATATAAACAAGTCAAGGCTGATACCATCCCAAAGGATAACCTTCTTGGGTGCAGAGCTGGACACATCGAAGCAAATGGCATTCCTAACAGTAGAAAAACAGGAGCAACTCCTCTATACTTCTTGGCATTAACAAAGCAGAACCATCTAACAGCAAGAAAAGTCCTGCAAGCCTTGGGTTTCATGGCATCCTGCATAATATTGGTTCCACATGCCAGACTGCATATGAGAAAGTTACAGTGGTACCTAAGGAATTTATGGTCTCAGCACAAGCACAGCCTAGAAACCCAAATTCCAATAATTCCATGCCTGAAGCAAGAATTCCAATGGTGGGCTCAGGCCTGTCAATCAAACAAAGGATTGCCCTTCCACAACACTCAGCCAAGCCAAACCATTACCACGGACGCCTCAGACCTCAGTTGGGGGGCCCACATGCTAGACAAGTGCATACAAGGCTTATGGACTCAAGACCATCTGCACCTACACATAAATCAAAAGGAAATGCTGGCAGTAAAACTGGCAATTCAGACATTCAGACCATTTCTTCGACAAGGTCAACTGTTGATAAGGACAGACAACACCACAGTTATGTGGTACATCAACAAACAGGGAGGCACACATTCGTACCCTCTATGCCGGATGGCAATGGATCTCTGGAATGTGGCCCTGAGTTACAACGTTCAGTTACAAGCAATTTTTGTACCAGGAAAAGAAAACATTCTAGCAGACATACTAAGCAGGACTACCACGGATGCCCACGAATGGATGCTGCATCCGGACATCTTCAAAACCATTACAAGACAATGGGGACTCCCTCAAATAGACTTATTTGCATCCCCACGCAATCACCAACTAAAGAAATTCTGCACAAGGACGTACCACCCACTTGCTTGGAAGGTGGACTCCTATCTTTCAGTTGGAAAAACCTGACAGCATATGCATTCCCACCACTTCCTTTGATGCACAAGGTGCTATTGAAGATCAAGGAGGACCGCCCAAGGATCATCCTGATAGCTCCAGACTGGCCAAGACAACATTGGTACCCATTACTGAGGAGCATGTCTCGGGAACAAATATGGCACCTACCCCTTGTTCCCTTGCTGTTAACACAGAACAACTACAACACCCTGCATCCAAACCTGAAAACACTGCAGCTAACTGCCTGGAACATTGCATAAGAACAAATAACCCAAATTTATCCCAAAGGGTAAAAGACATTATCTTGGAGGCTCGCAGACCCTCAACAAGAAAAAATTATTCAGCAAAATGGAAAAGATATTTCATTTGGAGTACTGCAAAAGAAGAAAATGTCTCACTGGTAAACATAGCCAACATCCTGGAATACTTGCCAGAGCTCTTCCACAAAGGCCTGTCCTATTCTTCCATCAAGATTCATGCATCAGCTATTTCAGCAGAATATGACTTGGATCCTCCAGTCTTCTCACATCCTCTGCTCAGGCAGTTTCTGAGAGGAATTAAAAATGTAAAACCGCCTAGGAAGCCACCATTGCCAGCATGGGACTTGAACTTTGTGCTAGAAAAATTGACACTTCCTCCTTTCGAACCAGCAGCAACAGCAGAATTACAATACTTATCATGGAAAACTGCTTTCCTGTTGGCAATCACTTCAGCAAGAAGGGTATCTGAGCTACAGGCACTAATGGCAGTACAGCCCTTCCTGATCTTCCACCAAGATAGAGTATCCATGAGAACTAATCCTACTTTTATGCCTAAGGTGGTCTCCAGAGTATCTTTGAATCAGGCTATCCACCTACCTACATTCTTCCCCAACCCTCAGAACAGGGAGAAAGGCTGTTGCATACCTTGGATGTGCATAGACAATTACGCTACTACCTGGACAGGACCAAGGGCAATAGGAAAACTGACCAGCTACTGGTAGCATATGCAACAGGAATGGAAGGAAAAGCAATTTCAAAACAGACAATCTCTAAGTGGATAGGAAATTGCATTAGATTTTGTTACTCCTACCATGGAAAGAAAACTCCAGAAAACATCAGGCCTCACTCTACAAGGGCTACAGCCACTACCACAGCTTTTCTACGAGGAGTGGCTACCAAAGACATTTTAGAGGCTGCTACTTGGAGCTCCGTGCATACATTTGCCAAGCATTATAATTTACCTTTATACTCCAGTTCCCGAGCAGGTTTTGCCACTGCTGTTCTGCAAGGGATCTTAACTACACCATAATTTTATCTCTCCTCCTCCCCCAGTTTAGCTATGGTATTCTACCCATTTGTAAGGACTGCAGATGCATCCTTGAAGGACATAGTACAGTTTTGTACCTACCATAAATGTAGATGTCCGATAGGAATGCATCTGCAGTCAGGATTACCCACCCTCCTTCCCCTCTGTGGTACTCCTAGGGTATTTGCCCATCTTGTAGCTAGCTGGGGGAATCTATTATGGTATATTTGTTTGTATATATGTACATACATGCTTATTTTTTGTTTGCTCTCTACTATTTGGAATCATTTGCATTTATCCAAATTTAGCCTTCCTAGAGGGCACCTGGCATCTGGGGCAAGAAACACTGAGGAAAATGGCGTCGGCTGATGCCTTTATACCCGAATAACTGCAGCTATGACATCGGGTGAAGTGCGACACCAGCCGAGGCTAGACCCAGACTTTGGAATCCGGCCGACCGAAGGGCTGCCTGACGACAGGACAACCCATTTGTAAGGACTGCAGATGCATTCCTATCGGACATCTACATTTATGGTAGGTACAAAACTGTACTTTATGGTGAGTCAGCCTTGTCTCATTTTCCACTGGGACAGGGTTTCTTTGGAAACTAATCCTTCTTTTATGCCTAAAGTGGTATCCAAGTTTGCTTTCAGCCAATCTATACATATCCCTGTGTTATTTCCTGAACCTAAAAGTAAGAGAGAAAAGATACTCCATAAATTGGATGTCCACCAACAGCTCATGTGCTATCTTGATAGAACTAAGTGTTTCAGATCTTTGGATCAGTTGTTCATTTTTTGTGAATGTAAGAAAAGGATAAACGTGTTAAAACAGACTATTTCAAAATGGTTAACAGCACAACCAAAGGATAAAATGTCAAAAAGCAACAAGGCCAGTGAAATGCAAATTGCACACAGCAAAAAGAGTTTTATAATTTAATAGCACACAAAAAATAATCTAGCGCCTCGGCAAACAAAGCCTTTTTGTAGTTAGTAGAAAAAAGGAAAAAAACACTTCCCTTAAATAAAGAACTCATTAAAACCAATAAATAATTAACCAATCAAAACACTTCAATTACAAAAGGACTTTCCAGTCACATTCTTTATTTAAACCCGTAGGTACCACTTATCACGTTTAAGAATCAAAATTGTTTCTTTATAGAGCAACCCATTCTCCGGTACAATAATATCCTCTGCACAAATACGCTCCAAAACACATGCTTCCAAACCTACAAACACCACCCCATGCACCAAACAAAAATGCACAGCCAGTGGACCATCACAGTTCCCATTGTCCATGCCTCCAATATGCTCCTGCACTTTCATCCCAAAGGCTCTCCCCGTCTCCTCCTCCTCCTCCTTTTGTGTGCTATTAAATTATAAAATTCTTTTTGCCATGTGCAGTTTGTATTTCACTGGCCTTGTTGCTTTTTGATATTTCAAAATGGTTGTCTAAGGCTATTACCTTTTGTTGTACTCACCATAACAAAACTATTCCCGGTAGGTAGGGTCAAGGCCCACTTACCAGGACCTTGGCTTCTTCTATTGCTTTTTGGAAAGGGTTAGATTCTACAAGTGGTGTAGAAGTTGCACTTGGTCCTCTATATATATATACTTTTTGATTCCTTCTCTATGTCCAGATCAGGCTTTGCTAGGACCATCCTCCAGTGGTTGCTGGACTCTTAATGTGGTAATTTAGGGTACTCTACCACATAGTTAAGGCTACTGCAGCAGTGATCAATATGACAAACAAAGTACAGTTGTATAATTTGAATAATCACTGCTGCTCCCTCCCTCCATTTCCCTTGTTTTTTTATGTGTGTTTGTTATGCCACGGTGTGGACATTTATTTTTTGTTGTTCCTAGCACTGTCCTTTCAGGGCTCAGCCTTCCTTTCTCTGCTGGCAGGAAAACTGACGGGCTAGGCACCCAAACTTTTCTTTTAGTCAGCGCAAGCTGCCTGACAATTTGGGTGCGTGGAAGGTGCCCTGAAGCTTTGGAAGTTGTCTGGCTGTTATATCCTTAGCAGGATATAACTTGTATAGCTAATGCTACTGCAGCAATGATCATTCAAGCATCTATTGTTGTGGTAAGTTTACTTACATAGCTGTACTTTGCTGTAGCTATCTCTTCTGCAAGAAGAGTTTCGGAAGTACAGACTGTCTTCATCAGTGCCCTGTTTAGTTTTCAAAAGGATAGTGTCCCTCTGTTCCAACCTAACCTTTCTACCTAAAGTGGCTTCTGAGGTAAAGATAAACAAACTGATTCACTTGCCAGACTTTTTGTCAAATTATGCAAACGTGAACAAGTATATCCTGTATACTTTGGACATTCATAGGCAGCTAAGGTTCTGCCTTCACAGAACAAAGACCTTCAGAAAAGAGCCTCAACTCTCTTTCTCCTTGGAGTTAACAGACTGTATTCCTGTGTCTAAAGTCATTCTTTCCAGGTGGCTTTCAGATTGCATTCTTTTTTTGTATTCAACCTATCATCACCCAATACCTTGCAACAAAAACTCATTCCACTAGGTGTGCTGCCACTTCTGCAACCTTCTTTAAGAAATCATTGACTGATGAGATTTGTGCAGCAGCTACATGGACTACATTGCATGCCTTTGCTAAGCACTACAAGTTAGGTGTTATATATAGGGCTAGGGCTTCCTTCAAAGCCATTGTTCTGAGGTATCTCCTGTCAAGATGCCACTGAAATGCTTGTTGTAGCTAGTGATTATTTCCAAATAGATGGATCGGACAGACAAAATGAAGGGGCTATGATAGTTATCTACTTACCATAATGCTGGATTCTTTCATTCCTGTCCATCCAGTAAGACAACCCTCCCCATCCCTTTTCCAAATTGTCACTCTTTTCATCATTTCTTCAATGTTTCTTGTTTCCATTTGGTGCCAAACTCTATCTAAAGTAATCTTACTCACTGGGGCTTGATGGGAAAGAATTCTTAAAGGGCTCAAAGTTGGAGCACTAGTTTTGCTGGGTTTGATCTGAGGAGTGCCTCGAAGACTGAAATGTTGTTTCAGACTGACAGGAATGAACGGATCCATTGTTATGATAAGTACATAATTGTAAGTTACAGAAAATCCTTTCAGAGTGGATTTCATTCTTATGCCAGAGTATCTGAATTTTTGGGTTTTGTTATTGATTCATTTGCAGTTTTACCAGATATGAACGACATCCCTCACAGGTTGTAAGCTAACACTCTGTAGACTTGGTAGTGCAATTTGCAGTATTAAATGTTGTTTAATGTTTAATAATACTGGCTAAAAATGGGAACACTTGCCATTTTTTAATGGCGCATTGTAACTCTATCTAGGAACTAAGGCTTTGGAAAAAAAAAGAGTTTCACTTTAGCTATTTGAGTGCTTTGTAGCACTTTTTTGATCTCAGCAAGAAGCACAATCTGAATGTAAAGTTGTGAGTATAGTGGCTAACAGTGAAAAGTACAGAAAGTCTCTTCTGTCCAGACAAGTCATATAGAAACTCATGGTCGCCCAGACAGTTCATAAAAAATGTCATGGCTCTGTTTCTTTGATACAACGATTTATGATTCAAGACACATCAGCTTCAATGAAGAAACACCTCATTGTCACCTAACTTGCTTGTCTTGAATCCCAATTAAGTACCATCAAGTGCAGATCAGCACTTCCTGCAGTAGTTAACAGCGTTGGCATTTGCTTCATGTAAGCAGAGGCCACCCCCATTCAGCCTTCCTCACACAATACACACATTCAAACACACTGCAGACCCCATATCTGTCTCTATGTTGTCAGAACATCCCTGTTGTCTCCTTTTCCCATGGCCTGGTAATTCATGGACATTAGTAGTCAGGCATTAATGCCAGACATTAGAGTTTTACACTTGATATCTTTCAGTAAATGTATGCTAGGGCAAAATCTGTTATCCTAGCAACCCTGAGTTAAAAGGTTAAGATTGATGCTTGTGATTTCTTGTCATTGCATAATGCCTTAAATTCTCAACATTTGTTTAAAAAACCCTGCTGCACTAACATCTCTGTTAGTAGAGTGAGTTAATGCAGGGGTTTCATGTGTCAAGGATGTATGATTCAAATCCCTTTTCCTTTTGTACTTTGATTTTTTTTTTAATTATGTATTTGTAAAATCTTTCCTGGTGTCTAGTGGTGGCACAGAGGGCTAATATCTTCTGTGCAAGGTGGGAGAGTACAGGGCTTGAATTCTTTTTAATGGTGTTTAAGGCACACTACTTATTCCTGGTATCTAGTGTTACCCACACCCTCCCATCCATTCCCTTTCTAAGTGCCACTCAGGCACATTTTTAAAGATTTACTCTGGTGCTTAGCATTCCCCCTAGTCCCCTGATCCCCATTCTAAGATCCACTCATGATTTTAAAGAGTTATCCCTGGTTTATAGTGGTTCTGATCAATTGATATTACAGGCTGTGCTCATTAGTCTAGGAGTGTGTGGAAATATGACAGTGACCCCCATCCCATACATACACCCCACACACACAGATGAACAGCCCCCTACCCACTCACAGACACACTTGTTCATTCATCCATCTGCACACACACACACACACACACACACACACACACACACACACACACACACACACACACACACATATGCCTAACTTACCCTCTACCAACTCCACTACCTCTAACTCGCAGGCAGGCACACACTCACACATACATACCCACATGCAGCCTCTCACATTGCACTTATGAAAACGTCTCCTAACACTACCTTACCATCAACCTCCCAGTACTTACCTCTACCATGATTGACAAACACAGCCTTTTGTCCATATTCATTGTTTAGATACCTTCCGTTATGTAGTTCTAAAGGGGACAATGCATGACAAATTAGCATATGTCTCTGTCCCAGACTGCCTCATTAGAATGTAGTACAGCCAAGGAGACAACTGTACGTACTACTGCATGTTTTGGGGATGTTCTGAATACCATAAAGTTACAGTACAGTAAGATATATACCTCTTCTATCCTTTGAGTCAGGCCTTGCTTAAGATTACTTTGTTGAGAGTTGCATATAAAAAAATAGTAGAGCCTTCATGATCTCTGGCCAGAAAATCAGAAATAAAGATATTGAAAGTTCCTAAATGGTTATGGTCACTAATGGCGAGCTGTACCCAAAAATGAAGTGTAGTTTCATAGTACTTTGATTTGCTCTCTAATGATATTCCTTTATTAGTCTATGCAGTTTTTGAATTTTTTTCTAAGTTGTTTTACCTCAGAAAGATCTGATGGGGACTGCCCACTGGCATCAGGAGAATAGTTAGGAATACTCACTGCACTCAGATAAGTATGTTTCAAGAGTGTCTCTTAAAAACATGACTCATAGAGCACACAACATCTAGAACTCTCGTATGTCAACAAACCAGATCTATAAAGAGCATAGTAAGATATTGGTATACTTCTTCAAAAACAGACAATTTCATTGTTTGTAAAAGAACAACATCTAAAAATGATGTGGGGATTTTGTACATCCATAGTGATATTTGGAGAAAGCTGTACTTTTTTCATTATCTGACAAGAATTTATTGACATTTGAAAAGTTTCCCTAGTTGTGTCATTATTAGTCTTTCAGATACTTCATAATTTTTTGAACTGCTAATCTAGTTGCTCTTTTTTATTGCTTAAGAGAAACTGCAGTTTCTAGCCAATATGTAGAGCTAGTCGTCTGTGAGTGACACATCTCATTTCGAATGACTTTTATTGGCCCTGTGTGTAGTTTCTGTGGCTAGAATCTAGGTGTTTTATTTTTTTAAGACTGTACATGTCTTAGATATATTTAAAATTCTACAATCAAGGAAAACACACAAATCTACTCATGTATATGACTGAAAAATTCTAGCCATCATCAAAAAAAAAAAAAAAAAAACAGCCCCACAGGAAAAACAAGGGATGAATAAAATGTTCGTATCATCTTTATTTCATCATAATCCCACAATGGAAAAAAGTTCCAATACTGTAGTCATCCCCCCTGAAACTACCCTACCCCAACTTCAAATACCCCTCCGTACACCAGTCCTCACGTTTTTATTTCACTGTTCTCTGACTGCCTCCTTCCCTTCTATTCTTTTCAGATATACCCTCCCTCAATTTCCTCTCCTCCCCTGTCTATCATAACAAACATTAACCTCTCTGTCTCCCTGGTTTTAGCCACTTTATCTCGATGCTATCTTTTGTATACATGCTGTATATAACCTAACAGGAATTATGAAGGCATTATTCCTTCTAAATGACATTGTACCCTAATGTAATTTGCAGATGATTATAAATGATATTTTGTTAGTTTGTTGTTAGATTTTTAAACTCACTGAGGAGCTTTTCTCCTCAGATCTCCACTGAAAATGAGCCAAAAGCTCAGTTGGACTAACCCGATTAACAAATGTAAAATAAATAAATAAAATAAATAAATACAATAGTAGCTTACTCAGTAATCGTTAAAATTTACCATCCAATACAGTTCATCAGAGGTTGCATTTTAATAGTGTCCACGGTCCAAAAAAATCTATCTCCTCAAAGGAGTATAGCTTAAAAATTGATCACCAGTCCTGATTAAAAGCTAGGCTTAAAAAAGAGCCCCTAAATTATCTTTTTTATTAAAACATTTTTCCATCCAATGTGTTAGTAGATACCTCATCAATGCTGCAAAATGTAAAATTAGCATTTTTGTGCAGCAGGAATGTTTGTAGCAGTACTATTCTCTCTAACACATTAAATGTCACTGTGTTCAGACATACGATGTTTAAACATCTTAGTTGCCTTGTCTCCATAAAAAGCATGGCAAGCACAAGATACTAAATAAATAATCCCTTTTGGTCTGCAGGTGTTGTAGCCATTGATCGAATAAACATTATGCAAATTGGTCAAAAATTCTTTGCTGTTGATTATAAACTTGCAAAAAGAACAACAACCTGCATCCTGCTACCTTAACTCCATCAGTAGTCAATTGCTTTTTCAAACTGCACTCTGGGTTTCTTCCAAGATCCTAAATGTTGCCCTGTAGTCTTAGCCCATCTTTAAATGTAGTCACATCTCTCTGAAAACACTTCTTGTAAAAACTGACAAGATTTTAAAATATACCAATGCCTATGAATAATCTCTTGAAAAATCTTTAGTATTAGTTCCATATGTAGTCACCAATGCACATTTCCACCTATTGTGATGTTTATCATTATCCCTATTTTTGTACCTCAACAAATCCTGTCTATTCATATCATCTACTTGTTGTTGAACCCATGTAATATATTTGTATAAATATCCTCTGTAAAAATCTATTTGTTAAATCCAGTGGCGGCTGGTGACTTCAAATCAAAGGGGGGGGGGCTGCAGGAGACAGCTGAATGGGTGGGGCCAATGGGAAGGGGTGTGACCAACAAGAAAGGGGTGTGGCTATGCTAAAAACCACAAAAACTGGGACTTTAATTAAATACGCTGCCCTGGGTGCCAAACCATCATTATGAGAGTCCAATCAAGACAAAATGAAGTATACAAGGAAAAATATTTCAATGCATTGGCTACATGACAGCTTACTTAATATCTAGATGGAAATAAAAATGTTGTGAGGCATGAAAAAAGAAATTACTTTTTAAATACATGACTGGAATGCCAGTCAAAATCAAGTATAAAAAAACAAGTAAAAAACTCAAATCACTTCTCCTTGCACTGCAGTTCTAATTATAATTTATATTCAGCTTTATAAAAGTGCCAAGTAACATGCTGAAAGTAGCAATCTCTGTGATACCCCCACTTGTAAAAATGTTTCTTAGCTAAAATAGACCTGCTGTCTGACAACTATCTAATTGTTTCATGGGGAAAACATGATCAAAGTAAATATTAACAGCAAACAAGAAACAAGGTCAACATAAATTGCTTAAAGGATTACTGCACAGGTTATGGACTAAACATGATAGTTTGGCATTCTGTTTAGTTTATTTGTAAAGCCTGCAAAGATGACTGCAAGTCTCCAACAAATGTAATGAGCTTCTGAAAATACTGTAATCCTGTCCTTTATTACAAATACTGTCATATGCATTTCAATACCTAAGGCTTATATGCAATCTAGTTATGTAAATATTCTCTGCATGGCAAGAAAAAGACTTTCAATGTTGGTAATTCTTTAACAGTATGCTTATTAAAGCTTACTTGCATCTTACAGTCTCAGACAAACTTTCCTGATGGTCATTAAATCATTGCTAATTAAACACAGAGCAACAGGCTCTGCAACAACATGCATTTTCTGAATAATAAGAAACATAAATCAACAGTTATAAAAATATGACAGAAAACCAGAACATTCTGCAAACTCAAGGACAGATGAAAAGCCACTGTAGTACTTGTGTATACCTTGGATGGGAGGATACTCTGCACACTTACACTGCATAACTGCTCCTTGCCTTGCTTGGACACCTCCAGAGTCACTGCATGAGGGAGTGGGGTGCAATGAGTATATCACAATTTAAAATGTCTGTGGCTGACAGTGATGGCCCTGACACATTTGTCATACCTTTCAACCTCAGAGCAAGAAATCTGGACAAAGCCATAAATAGAAGGGGGACAAAGGCCCAAAAATAAGGACAAGTTTTAAATATTGCTCTTATAAACATAGAAAGATAATAGAATAGTAGGTCTTGCATTAGTATGAATTTTCTGAAGGGGTATGGAATCTGAAACTCAAATATCTGTCATTATTTTCTAACTTCAGTCTTTAATGATTTGCCACTAATTTGCCAGAAAACCACAATTTTATGAAAAACAGACCAAAAATGGAATGCAAAAATATAAAATAGCCACACAATACAGCTGGGAACCTCTCAAAGAAGGGACACTTTTTTTTAATATCGGTACTGTTAACTTGAGCAGCTGACAAAATAAGAGAATCTACATGCATTTCATAGTTTCATAGTTTCATAGTATAGTACTAGGCTATCTGCCCTGGGGCATTTGTAAGCCTAGCCATAGTGATGTGGCTTTTGCCACCCCATGAAATGGTACAAAAATGTACAGAATAAATCTAGAATACTGTGCCTCTGTCTAGTAGTGACACAGTGAAGGTCCCCTTATATAATAGAATTAGTTTACTGTGCCCCTGTCTAGCAGTGACACAGATGTGACCCCTGGGGTAAACTTACGATCTCACATCCACTCATCAAGATTTCTCTTGAAGAGAGTCAGTGAGGTGCTCGCTCTGCCTAATCTGAACTGGGATCCTGTTCCAAAGCATGGGAAGTCTCTGGGTTATGAATCTATCCCTCCAGCATGTCCTATTCATACTTGTGCCGAGGTTTAAGTCTTTAGCTCTCGTGGTCCTGATGGATTTGGATTTTTTGAGGTGGAGCATGTCCATCAGATCCTGATTGGACATGGCCTTGTACGTCAGGCAGAGATCACCTCTGAGCAGGCGGTATGCTACTGAATAGAGCTGAAGTTTCTTTAGTCTGGCAGAATAAGACATATGTTGGAGACCCTTGATCCTTTTGGTGAGGTACTTTTGTGGTCTCTCCAGCTGTTGCAAGTGCCGAGTGAGGTACATACCAAATGGGGCATTGTATTCAATCATGGGTCTGATGAGGGAGGAATATAGGGGTACAATAACATCCTTGGATCTGGATGTGAAACCCTTCATGATGAGGTGTGCAAGGTAGAATGTTTTTCTAACCACTTTGGCAACGTGGGTGTCAAATGAGAGGTCGCTGTCTACTTGGGTCCCTAGGTCTCTGATTACTTTTTCCGTACTCAGTGGGTTGCTGTCTATGTGATAATTTGTGGGTACTTTGTTTTTCCAAAGGGATGACTATACATTTTTTGGCATTTAGTTTAAGGCCGTGACTACGGCACCAGTTGTCCATTTCAGTGAGGCCTTTTTGTAGGATGTGTGTATCTGCTGGTGTATCAACTATGGCGCCTAGTTTGCAGTCATCTGTGAACTTTGTCAGCCACAGCCCTCCCATGTTTGCTTTAACATCTGAGAAATAAATGCCGAACAAGAGGGTCCCAGGACAGATCCCTGTGGGACACCACTTGTGACTGGCTTTGAGTCTGACATTGCTCCAGCGATTTTAACTTTATGGGTTCTGTCCTTTAGCCAGTTTGCAACCCATCTAGTGACATAAGGGTTTACTTTTAAGCTGTTTAGCTTATCTATGATGCCTGAGTGGGGTATTGTGTCAAGGCCTTAGCCAAGTCCAGGTATGCTGTATGGACTGCTTTGCCCTCATCAATGGCTCTAGTGACTGTTTCGAAAAAGTCAACCAGGTTTAAAAGGCAGGATCTGCCCTTTACAAAGCCAAACTGGGTGGGGTCAAGCGTCTGTAGGTCCCCTATGTCTCCGTTTATGAGTTCCATAATGATTCTTTCCATAGCTTTGCAGACCAGGCTAATCAAGCTTATGGGGCAGTAGTTTCAGGGTCTGTAGAGGCACCCCTTGTGGAGTGGGACCACTGTTGCTGCACGCCAGTGTTCAGGTACATATCCCAAGTAAGGCTAAGGTTAAATAGCATTTTTATGTGTGGGTTTAGCTCCTCTTGAGTTCACGTAACACGCACCCGGGATACCGTCAGGTCCCATTGATGCTGTGTTTTTGCTTTGTTTAGGGCGGTTCTCACTTGGACATCTGAGATGACAGGGAGATTACATTCAGCTGGGATAAGTATTTCTTCTTTTGGGGTGAAGGAGGGAGAAATTTGCACTGAACCTGTCAGCCAGAATGTTAGCAATATCTGTGGGTTCAGTGTATTTTTTGTTGTTGTGAACCAACTCTGAGCATATCTGAGGGTTTCCGCCCAGGTTTCTAACATAGCTGAAGAAGGCTTTGTGGTTATCTTTAGTGTCCTTAGCGATTTTTCTCTCAAAGTTTGCCTTGGATGTTTTTATGAGAGAACCTAGTTTTCTGCTAATGATGATCAGAGATGTCTTCCCTTCATGGGATTTCGCTCAGACATGCAGTAGCTTCCTTCTTTTGTTATACAATTTGTTTATGGCTGAGGTCCACCAGACAGGACGCTTACATTTGGTGGAGAGGGACTTGGATTTGTTTGGGATTGCATGATCCATGCATTCTTGGAGATGTCCATAGAAAGCATTTGTGAAGGATTCGGCATTGTGGGATGTGGTATCTACTGGCACAGTGGGCTTAAAGGATACCATCTCAGTCTTAAGAAGAGTGAAGTCTGCTTTTGAGACGTTTTTCACTGTGGCCTTTTGTGCTGGGGGTGGAGGTGGGATATGTATATCCAGGGTGATTAGTTTGTGGTCAGATCTCACTAGTGAGGGGTATACTTCCGGTGTGGAGCATTTTGTCCCCATGTTTGTGATGATCAGGTCTAGTATATTATCTCCCCTAGTGGGAGAGGTGACTAGTTCCAGTGCATTTGAATTTATGAATTCCAGGAACCTTTGGGCTAGGGTATTAGGGCTAGAATAATGTACCCAATCTATGTTTGGGTAGTTGAAGTCTCCCAGTATGATGGTATTTTGTGATACATTCATATCCTCCAATGTCTTCAGGAAGGCTGAGTGGGGTTCTTGAGATTGGGAGGGTGGTCTGTAACATGCTACCAGTTGTATAGCAGTTTTGCCTATGGTTAGTTGCACCTGTATGGTCTCTGATGCTTCATGTGTTGCTACTAACCTGGAGGTGTGGGTGTCCTTTATGAATATGGACACTCCCCTCCTTGTGGTTCGCCCGGTTTTGGGGCCGAAAAGCATGATACGAGGTATAGCCTGGTAGCGCTGGGGTGCTCTCTGGAGCCTTGAACCAGGTTTCAGTTACTGCACAGATGTCGATGTTCTCCATGCTGAGGAGTGCATCAAGTGCCTGCATCTTGAGATTTAGACTTCTGGCGTTGAGCAGCATTACCCTTAGTTTTTTTCCATTTTTGTTTTCTAAGGAAGTGGGTTTGTCTTTTGAGCCTTGCCTAAAAAAGGCACTATGGGGGTGGCAAGAGCCTTAGCCAATATCCGGAAGCCCAGTGGTGACAGGTGTGAGCCATCCCTTGCAGCGTGGCTTGTCCAACATATCATCCCAGGCAGACAGACACTGGATCCCCTTAGAATGACACCAGTACTTGAGCCAATTGTTAAAGCTGATCATCTTGTCTTTGTATTGTGGTATCATTCTTGGTGAGGGCAAGATGCTGCTCAGGGTCAGGATCATACCAGCCTGGGCTACATAATCGGAGAGCTCTCTATGTCTCTTTTCATGTAGTCCAGGGAGGTACGTCTCAGGTCATTCACACCAGCATGGACAATGACGGAGTCATATTTGTACTTGCTTTGGAGTGACCTGAGTGCGTGTGTTATGTGGCGGATCCTAGCTCCCGATAGACAGGTCACAGTCACCTTCTCCTTGTTCAGCCTGGTCAGTGGGACATCAGTATGTCTGACTATGGAGTCACCTATTACTAGTGTATCAGGCAAGGTGTTTGGCCTTAAGGGCTGCGATTGGTTGACACACTGATTTATTGAAGTATGTGTTGCATGTGTTTTGTTTTGAGGTGGTGGATTTTTGGATGTCTGCTTTGGGAGCCTCTGTTATTTTGGTAAGTTTTTTATTAGAGCCTCCGAGTATGTCTTTGTGTTTTTATGTGTTTGGTTTGCAGTTGTGGTAGGTCTATGTGGGACTAGGATTGTTGTGTGTGTGGTTGCCATCTCCTCCTGTCTGGTCATGCCAGCCCTGAGTTGAGAGAGTTCAGCCTCCAGTTTGGCTGTATAGTTGCATCTCTCACATGTATTTGTGTTTGTTGGGAGGAGGAGAGGGTTGTCTGTGTACATGAGACAATTGTAGCATTGTCTCAAGATGCCCAGATTGACCAGCTGAACTGGAGACGACGCCAGTAATCTACCACTCGACATGCTAGAACAGTATAAGGGAGTGGTATACCTTTAAGGGAAGTGGGTATTCACAGGGGTGGTAAGTAGATGTAGTGCTTTACTTAGTACGAGAGTGCTTACTTA
Source organism: Protopterus annectens (assembly GCF_019279795.1). Taxonomy (NCBI): domain Eukaryota; kingdom Metazoa; phylum Chordata; order Ceratodontiformes; family Protopteridae; genus Protopterus; species Protopterus annectens. Next base: position 360,782,878 of record NC_056731.1, on the reverse strand, counting down.
GTAGAGAAGTATTGAGAACAAGTGCTAGGCTTATAATACAGTGAGTAGTCTAGTTATACTAAGAGTAGAGCTTCCTTAAGGGAAAATTTGAAGAACAGACTTGGCGGAGCCAGAAAAAGTTTAACCTTCTTTAACCGGCGCTACCACGACCGCACAAAGCCGTGCAAATGCGGATTTTAAACAGTGAACTACAAAAGAGCTGGAAATGGTCCCAAGCAACCAATTACTACAGCTTCTTGTGCTGAGGTCACTTCCCCCGAGGACAGGTAGGCTGCTCAAGGCTCCCCACTCCCACTGGTGAGCAAAGAAACTTCCTTCTATCCAAGTAAGGTAATGGACAACACAGGAACTATACCACAGCCCAGAATACAGCAATGCCTGTAAACTGGTCTAAACTAGTCGAGGAAGGCGGGAAAACAAGGATTATTTTTTGTTTTTTTTTTGGTAGAAACACACAGAAAATGCAGAAACAGTGATAAATTAGTTACACAGGCTAGCACACTTTAGTGGGCAGCCTCCACAGTTAAATTAAACAAACAAACAAGCAAACTTTCGATCAAATTCGACTAAAATGTAACTTTAAGTGCAGATTTTAAAATAATGCAGCAATCAGTTAAAAAACAATTCAGGCTAGTTCAAGGTAAGCTACAGAAGCTATTTCAAGTGAAAAAAAAGCAAAGATACTTAAATCCAGAAGGTAGTCACTTTTCTGAGTTCCCTGCTGCTAGGACCACTCTGTAAACCCACGTGGAGCTTGTCTGAGCAATATAGCCAGAAAAAAATGCCCAGAGGCGGATTTTAAACAGTGAACTACAAAAGAGCTGGAAATGGTCCCAAACAACCAATTACTACAGCTTCTTGTGCTGAGGTCACTTCCCCCAAGGACAGGTAGGCTGCTCAAGGCTCCCCACTCCCACTGATGAGCAAAGAAACTTCCTTCTATCCAAGTAAGGTAATGGACAACACAGGAACTACACCACAGCCCAGAATACAGCAATGCCTGTAAACTGGTCTAAACTAGTTGAGGAAGGCAGGAAAACAAGGATTATTTTTTTGTTTTTTTGATTTTTTGGTAGAAACACACAGAAAATGCAGAAACAGTGATAAATTAGTTACACAGGCTAGCACACTTTAGTGGGCAGCCTCCACAGTTAAATTAAACAAACAAACAAGCAAACTTTCGATCAAATTCGACTAAAATGTAACTTTAAGTGCAGATTTTAAAATAATGCAGCAATCAGTTAAAAAACAGTTCAGGCTAGTTCGAGGTAAGCTACAGAAGCTATTTCAAGTGAAAAAAAAAAAGCAAAGATACTTAAATCCACAAGGTAGTCGCTTTTCTGAGTTCCCTGCTGCTAGGACCACTCTATTAAAAGTAATCTAATCCTCTGATCATTACAATTATTTATTAATTGTAAACCCTCCACGTTTTCTTCCAAATTTGCCATTTTGCAGAAGGATTAATATGGGGAGAGCAACATTTGAGCCAAAATCAGGGACAGTTGAGAGGTTTGGATATACCTAATTCTATAAAGTGATTTATTTGCTCGTAACTCTCAACCTCTTAACACAGGAAATGTGGACAAGGCCAAATATATTGGGGGAACATACAAAAAGTACTATATCTTGTATAGACTTATACAGTTGACAGAATAACAGGTCTTGCTTTAGCATGCATTTTTCTGAAGCGTATGAAGTCTGAAACTCAATGTCTGTTATTATTTAATGACTTCATTCCTAAATGATTTGCCAGAAAACCACAAATGTTATGAGGAACAAACCAAAAATAAGAAGCAAAAATCTGTTCATTCTGCAAAAATCTGGACAGTTGAGAGGTATAGTTCAGTTGGGGCTGAGTTTGCCGCCCTTCCCCCCTTACAAAATCATGGTCAAATGGGGCATCCCCTCTGCAGCTATTCCAATGCCCCATTACTTGGCTTTTTCACCCCATTTACCACAAACACTGTAATGTGCATAATGCTTTACTTCTACGATGTTTTGGATTTCATTTAAAAGTTTTATTTTACATTTTACAGCACAAACACTAATAGACATCTGCTAAACAAAGCAATGCAGTTTCACAATGAAAATAGACTTAGCATTAAAACTTCTCTGCCCTTGAAACTCACACATTCATTGAAACAGCATCGAAACCCACGTTCAAAGAAAATGCATCTGGCCAGTGGCAGATAAAGATTAACTTTGGGCTGTTTTCAAATCATAGGCCCCTTGCATAGGAAACATACATATGTTCTTTGATACACCTTCCTGATTGTATTAAATTATATTCCTTGTAAAATACAGTACATTTGTTAGAGGGCATTTTAAATTTATTGTTTTGAACAGTTTTCTAGTAAACAATGAAACAAAATGCATGCACCAATAATGACAAAACTGCCCAATTCAGAATGTTTCCATCATAAAAGTCTACTTAAACTTCTAAAATCCACCAGTATCAGTAAATATGCACAATCTCTGCAGAAGTAAAAGTCATCTAAATAATTCCACATTAAAGAGATCTGTAACTAATGAAGAGCTTGCTGCTAGCGGACAACTTTATATTTCATTGTTTCATCTACAAATAAAGTGACTGTTTTTCTTGAGGAATAAATTGCCTATGCTACATTAAAAATGATAAGCTAGCAATATTGCAATAGGGAATGGATGGCAAACTGATAACAGGTTTATCATTGCTAGATATCTCCACCAAAGAGGACATTCTCAGGACTGCAGCATCCACCTCCTTTAAAGGTACAACACAGTACAGTATCAGTAATGCATCTATAGACTGTGGGAGTAGAACCCACAGACTTCTGCATCAAGAGCAAGTACACTACCTGTTCTATTAACAATGTAAACAGACACAGCATAAGCAGCACTAAACTTCTCTTCAAGGTCTCCGCTCCTTGCAAAATGCACTTGACACTCAACTGTATCTCTCAACTTTGAAGCACAAGAAATCTGGAAAAAGCCAAAATTTTTTTTGGGGGGGGGGCAAAAGTCCAAACACTAGGGACACATCTTAAACATTGCTTGCATAATCTTGGAAAGCTGCTAGAATAAAATGCTGTGTTACCACCATGCATTTCACTGCCAAGCCTTGAACCCAGGACCCTGTGCACTACAGTCAGAGCAACATACCCCTATGCCAAATCAGCTGTTTTTGAAAGACAGATAGACTGAAACTTAAATGACTATCATTTAGTGAATTAAATTCTCACCATAGCTCTCAACTTCTTAACACAAAACACCTAGACAAAGCCAATAATAGGGGAATACAGCCCCCAAACATATGCAGTTAATTCAGTTCTCACCATAGCTCTCAACCTGTTATCACAAAAGAACCTGGACAAAGCCAATAATGGGGGGAATACAGCCCCAACAATAGGGACACATTTCAAATATTAATCTTATAAACAGAAAATTGCTAGAATAAAAGGCTTTGTGTTACCATGTACTTTCTGAAGAATATGAAGTCTGAAAAGTAAATGCCTGTCATTATTTAGTAAATTCAAAATCCAGACAAAACACAGATTTTTATAAGGAACAGAATAAAAATATGAGGCAAAAATTTCACAAGTGGTGGTGGGTAGGGAATTAAAGCTCTTGCTACCTACTCCCAAGGTACAGGGTTTGAGTCTAGCCACCAGGTTTATTTCCTGACTTCTTTTTAGCTACTTGGGCAATTCTCACACACACACACACACACACACACACACACACACACACACACACACACACACACACACACACACACCCTTCCTTTAGTATAAACAAGTACCTGCAGAGTTTCAGTACAAAAACTGCAGCTTCATTGATGCCAGCCAAGTTCCAGTTTCAAAATGAAAGCCCTGCGAGAGAGAGAACCAAAGTGCGAGAGCAGGCTCCAGCCTGCAGATGTTGCAGTCTGATCCCCTTCCAGTCTATACAGTTGTAACTGCATAGACTTCTGGGATCTTTGCTGTTGCAGGCTGTCTTCCTAATCCAGACTGTCTCACCAGCAGTCCGGATTCTGTGCGCATGCACCGGACTGGTTCAGTAGCAGTCCAGACTTGGGAAATGCCACCAGTATAGGACTTGTGTTTGTTTTTTTTTAATTTTGTTTTTATTTTTTTCTTTCTTTTGTACACCTGGGGGGCTGCAGTCCTGCAGCCCAATAGCACGGGCCACCCCTGGTTAAATCCGTTGAAAAGTTTTCATAATGTTTATTGTCAGAACATATTCTTTAATTGCTCATAAATTGAAATTTAAGGATTTTTATTAACTATATATGTTTCAGATGGCAGCTGTTGGCCATTAAAATTAATTCTTACTAAATGGCTTATAGGTTGATAGGTAGGTACTAGACTATCTGCCCGAAGGCATCTATAAGTCTTGCCGAAATGTGTTGGCTTTCGCCATTCCCTTAGATTAGTTCCCTGTGCCTCTGTCCAGCAGAGCAATTGAAGTGATGCCTGGGGTAAACTTTCTCTTTCCCATCCACTCGTCAAGGTTTCTCTTGAAGAGGGTTAGCGAGAAGCTCTGCTTAATGTAGATTGGAATATTGTTCCAGAGCATGGGAAGTCTCTGGGACAGGAATATATCCCTCCAGCATGTCCTATTTATTGTTGTGGTGAGGTTTAGATCCCTAGAGAATGTGGCTCGAGGGGATATGGTTTTCTTTAGGTGGAGCATGTCCATCAATTTTGGGTTGGACATGTCAGACAGAGATCACCTCTGAGTAAGCAGTATGCAACCGAGTACAGCTGGAGTTTCTTCAGTCAAGCTGTATAGGGCATGTGCTTGAGGCCAGTGATCCTCTTGGTTAGGTACTTCTGTGGTCTTTCCAGTTTTTGCAGGTGTCTTGTAAGGTACATCCCAAATGGGGCATTGTACTCTATGATGGGTCTGATGAGTGATGCATGGAGGGGCCCAATGTTCTTTTTCGATCTGGATGCAAACCCTTTTGTGATTAGGTGGGCCACGTAGAAGGATTTTCTAACCACTTTGGCAATGTGATTATCAAAGGAAAGGTTACTATCTACTTGGGTCCCCAGATCCCTTATTATGTCTTCCGTATTTAGGGGGCTACCACCTATGTGGAAGTTTGTGGGTACTTTGTTTTTTCCAAAAGGGATGACTATGCACTTTTTTGCATTTAGCTTGAGGCCATGGTTTTGACACCAGGTATCTGTCTCAGTGAGACCCTTTTGGAGGATGTCTGTGTCAGCCGGAGAGTCAATTATAGCCCCTAATTTGCAGTCGTCTGCAAACTTGGTCAGCCATAGTCCTCCTGTGCTTGCCTGTACCTCTGAGAAGTATATGCCGAACAGGAGGGGTCTTAGGACTGAGCCCTGGGGAACGCCACTTTTAACCGGTTTAGAGTTAGACCTAGCTTCTGCAACTCTTATCATGTGGGTTCTGTCCATGAGCCAGTTGGCAACCTATCTCATGACGTAAGGGTTTATGTTCAGGCTGGTGAGCTTGTCTATAATACCTGAGTGAGGAATGGTGTCAAATGCTTTTGTGAGGTCTAAGTAGGCTGTGTGGACCAACTTTCCCTTGTTTATAGCCTTGGTAACTGTCTCAAAGAAGTTCACCAGGTTTAGGAGGCATGATCTGCCTTTAACAAAGCCTAACTGGGTAGGGTCCAGTGTTTGGAGGTTTCCAATGTCTCTGTTAATGAGATCTGTGATGATGCAATCCATAGCTTTGCAGACCAAGCTAGTCAGGCTTATAGGGCGATAGTTCCCGGGGTCCGTTGTGGTTCCACCTTTGTGGAGTGGAATAACCATTGCTGTGCACCACTCTGTGTGCTCATAGCCTGTGGAGAGGCTGAGTTTAAACAGTGTTTTTAGGTGAGGGGTTAGTTCATCTTTGAGCTCGTGTAGGACACAGCCTGGGACACCGTCCGGTCCCATTGATGCTGTGTTTTTGGCTTTGGAGAGGGGTGTTTAACCTGAGTGTCTGTAATTCCAGGGGCACTACATTCTTCTGGTATAGTTATGGGCCCTTTTGGGGCTGAGAGGGGGGTGGTTTGCACTGAACTTATCTGCCAGGATGTTGGCTATATCAGTCGGTTCATTGTATGTTGTGCCATTCTGCACTAACTCCGAGCAGATCTGAGAATTGCCACTTAGATCCCTGACATAGCTAAAGAATTCCTTGTGGTTATCTTTGGAGTCCATGGCAATTTTTCTTTCAAAGCTAGCCTTGGATGATTTTATGAGGGAACATAGTTTCTTGCTGATACTGATCAGGGATGTCTTCCCTTCTTGGGATTTTACTCTTTTCTGTACTAGTTTCTTCCTTCTGTTGTATAGCTTATTTATGGCAGGGGTCCACCAGACTGGTTTCCTTTTCTTGGAGGAGTGAGTCTTGGTTTTGTTTGGGATAGCATGATCCATGCATTCTTGTAGGTGCCTGCAGAGTGCATTAGTAAAGGATTTTGCAGCTTAGACAGTGTTATCCTTTAGCATGGGGACTTTGAAACTTCCCACCTCAGTCTTAAGTAATGTGAAGTTTGCTTTTGAAAAGTTTTTCACGGTGGTTTCTTTGACTGGGGGTGGTGGGGGAATGTGGATATCCAGAGTGATTAGTTTATGGTCAGATCTAACCAGTGAGGGGCTGACCTCTGGCGTGGAACAAGGGTCGCCCATGTTGGTGATGACCAGGTCCAATATGTTGTCACCTCTGATGGGGGTGTTGACCAGTTGATCCAGGACATTTGAGTTTATAAATTCTAGGAAATGTTGGGCAAGGGAGTTTGTACTTGAGTAGTTCTCCCAGTTAATGTTTGGGTAACTGAAATCGCCCAATATCAGGGTGTTTGGTAGGACCTTTATGTTTCCCAGTGTTTCCAGGAATGCAGAGTGGGTGTCCTGGGGCATGGTGGGTGATCTGTAGCAAGCTATAATTTGAATAGCAGTTTTGCTCATTGTTAGTTGCATGTGGATGATCTCTGAAGCATCATGCTGTGCCACTAACCTGGAGGTGTGGGTATCCTTGATGAATATGGATACTCCCCCGCCTTTTGTATTTCGGTCCGGGTTTTGTGGCCAAAATGTATGGTAAGAGTTGTAGCCTGGTAGTGCTGGGGTGCTCTCTGGAGCCTTAAATCAGATTTCTGTTACTGCACATATATTGATTTTCTCCATACTGAGAAGTGCTTTGAGTGCGTGCATTTTGAAGTTTAGACTTCTGGCATTGAGTAGCATTACCCTCATTTTTTTGTTACTTGTGCTATTTACAGTGGGTTTGTCTTTTGTGCCTTGCCTAAAAAAGGCACAATGGGAGTGGCAAGAGCCTTGGCCAGTATTCGAAAGCCTAAGGGTGACAGGTGCAAGCCATCTCTAGCAAAGCAGCGTGGCTTGTCAAGCATGTCATCCCAGGCTGACAGACACTGGATCCCCTTTGAATGACACTAGAAGCTTAGCCAATTGCTGAAATTGATCATTTTTTCTCTATACCGTGGTATCATTCTTGGTGAGGGCAGGATGCTACTCAGGGTCAGGGTCATACCGGCCTGGGCTACATGATCAGAGAGCTCCTCCATGTCTCTTTTCATGTAGTCCAGGGAGGTATGGCTCAGGTCATTCACACCAACATGGACAATGACAGAGTCATATTTGTACTTGTTGTGAAGTGACCTGAGTGCTTGTGTTATGTGGCGGATCCTAGCACCCAACAGGTAGCTAACAGTAACCTTCTCCTTGTTGAGCCTAGTGAGTGGGACGTCAGTGTGCCTGACTATAGAATCACCTAGTACTAGTGTGTTGGGTATGTTATTTTGCCTTAAGGGCTGTGATTGTGTGGCACACTGGTTTTGTGAAGTATGTGTTTCATGGTTTGTGTTGGGGGGTGGAGGTTGCTTTGATGTCTGCTTTGGAGGTCTCTGTTGCTTCTACAGATTTTTATTTAGAGCCTCCAAGTATGTTTTCTTGTATTCATGTGTGTTTTTTGCTGGTGCTGGTTTCATAGGTCTATGTGAGACTGGTGGTGTGATGCAAGTAATTCCCTTCTCCTCTTGACTGCCTGGTGCAGTCTTGGGTTGAGAGAGCTTAGCCTCCAGTTTGGCTGTATAATTGCATCTTTCGCATGTATTAGTGTTTGGTGGAAGGAGGAAAGGGTTGTCTGGGTACTTGAGGCAATTGTAACATTGCCTCAAAATGCTCAGATTCACCAGTTGGACCGGAAAGTACACCTGAAACTGCCCTTTGGACATGCCTGGATAGGTACAGTGAATTGTTTTACTGATTGGCTGGTAAGGTCGAATAGAGAGCCTTGTCCTTCTCTACAGTATAGGGGGGGGTCTAGTGCTAAGGTTTATTAGTGCTTGATATGAGTTTTGAGCAAGTGCCAGTATGAGAAGTGAATGGTTTGAGTGCTTAAGTTGAAAGTTTGTCTAGTTCCAAGGGAAAAATTGAAGAGTAGACTTAGTGGAGCCGGGAATAGTTTTACCCTAGCTAACCTGCGCTGCCCAAAACCGTGCAAATGCAGGTTTTATAGCAGGGAAATGAAAGAGATAGAAATTAGCCCAAAATGACCAATAAATTACTAATTTCTGGGTGGAAACCACTCATCCAGGGACAGATAGGCTGTTCAAAGCTCCCTCTCCCACAGTGAACAGAGGAACTTCCTTCTATCCAAGTAAGGTATGGGCAAACACAGAAACTTGTAACATAGCCCTGAATTCAGCACTAACCTGAAAACTGGACTATACTAACTTAGAAAGGTGGGATAACAAGTATATTTTTTTTTTTTTTTTATGAAAATTCTTATCACTAAATGTACAATCTACATGTTTTACAACATCCACATCCAAAAATGAAATGTTGTCTTGGTAAACCTCTGTACTAAATTGTATATGCCATTTATTTTGATTCAGTGTTGCATACACTCATCTAGTTCTATTCTATCAGAATTCCATGTTGTCAAGAAACCTTCTCCACAAGTCCACTGAAGGCGGGTCTATATTATATCATCGAACGCTTAAAAAAAGCGAACGCTGATTGATTGACCTAATTTAAGCGAAAGCTTACAATCTCGAAATGTCAGATCAGCGATTTTTTTCCCAGGGAAAAAAATTGTTGATCCAAAACACATACACACAACACAAGCACACCAAACAAACAGAAATCTACACACATACACCTAAAATCTGATACCTAACCCTACACTAAACTATGCACACACCACTAACTACCCACTTACCTTAACCCAAACCCTAACCCTAAGGTCCGTCACTATCGCACACTCACCTCACCCGCTCCCTAACCCTAACTCACTTAAATCCGCCCTAACCCTCATGTCCACTCAATCGCACACACACCTAACCTGAACCCTAATCCTAACTCACCTAAATCACCCCAACACTCACATCCACACAATCGCACACTTACCTGAATCCGACTGGTAACTTTCCACCATAACACTGAAAATACCGAAGCAACAGAAACGGACAACCAAATTCTTTCCCTAGGAAAAAATTTGAGTTTCTGCTGCTTCGATATTTTGCAATTTCGCGAAAATAAGTTCCATCAATCAGCGTTCGCTTTTTTAATGGTTCAAGGATATAATATAGACCCCTGAAGGCAAATAAAGATTATGTTCACTGTCATAGATTATTAGCTCTTCCAGAAAACTCATAAAATGAGTAACATATATAGGAGCAAAAGATGTCGCCAAAGCAGTACCACTAAACTGTAAATAACATTCAATACCACAACAAAAACAAATTGGTGAGAACATGTTCAACCAACATAAGCATAAAAAAAAATAATAAAACCTGGTGGATGTTACTGTGCCCGTGTCAATCAAAATTCGACTACATCTATACTTTCTCAAATTGGGTATAGAAGTATAAAAAAATTTAGCATCTGAAGTACATGATATCTATTGTTTTTCACATTGAACATCCTAAATGCAGTGGTATCTTTAAGTCTAGACATGTTTGCCGTGTATCCTGTGCAGTCGCATTTCCATTGGCTCTAGCGAGTTAAGTGCTTGTTTCTTTTATTTCTTCGAGTAGTTTTCTAGTGTGGTTCTTAATGTAGGTGGTGTTGTTTCTTGTGGTTTATTACCTCCCTTCCCTAAGTAAGGTTCTTTTTGTGTAACTAGACTGCGGTAGTGGTGCTGCGGTAGCGTTGTCGCCTCACAGTAAGATGTTGTCCTGTTCGATTCTCAGCTAGAGCATCTTCTGTGTGGAGACATGCGTGAATGGGCGTACCTTCATTGAAGGTTGTGTGTCAGGGCTGGCAACTCAGCATGTAAAAATCTACTTTATTGTAAGCGCTTTCGGTTGAGCCAATACCCAACCTTCATCAGACAAAATAACACAGTAAAGCTTCCTTCTTATATAAATTATCTTGATCAATTTACCTCATTGGCAATCAACTATTAATTAATTTAATTCTACCTCATTTAAAGCACCAATGGGTACAGAAAAACATATATACAGCCACTCAATTGACATAGTGTAAAACCTAAGCACAAAACAGTCCTACACCATAGTAAATAATAATGCCTGCAGCATTATTATAAAAATCAAAAATTCCTAACCAATCTCATATTCTTGAATTGTATCTCCAGAATATTACGATTTACTAAAATAATGGAATATCTATATATTAAAATAACTATATGTTAAAATATACAGTATGTAGAAAAAAAATATATATCTATACATAGATTTGTGGAATGTGTAACCTACATATATTTAACTTTCCACTAACTTAATAATAAGTTACAATAAGATAAAACATTACAATAAAATAAACATCAATCTAATGATGTACCAAGTAAAATATATATATATTGCATATCAACATTATAAGCAAAATATATGTTTTCAGACATTTTAAAATGAACAATATATAAAAAATAAAAAATCTTATCCATCTCCAAAACTCAGGGGCATGAATAAAAAACTAAAATTCAAGTCATTGAGCATTGCCCTGAAACCCAAAATGCCTATCTAAACAAAAACCATATGCACATACATATTAAACTCTATATCTAACATTTTCAGAATTAAATCACATATAACTATTATTATCTATGCAAGGCTTTCAGTTTCAATATGCATTTTATAGTAGCATATTCATTCAAACCTGGAGGAACATAGGCTGATGTTCTAATTTACCATATAACTTCTTGTTCCTCTAAATATAACTGCCATGGACCTCCCCTCACATCATTTTGAACCTGCTGAAGAATAACAAAAGTAAAAGTGTGGTCTGGAAAATCTAAAGTGTGTTTGGCCAGTGCGTTAGTGGTGTCCCCCCTACCTATAGCGTAGTGATGCTAATAAATTCTTTTTCTTAATTTTCTTTCAGTTTTACCTATATAGAAGGAGGGACACCTCTCGCATATTGCTCCATAAACCACCACTCTAGTTTCACAATTGTATTTACCTTTTAAATAGTATACCTTTCCATTCATTTTAACTTTGTCTCTTGGTAGAATGTATCTACATTGTGGACACCTTCCACATTTGCTCATGTCAACCGCTTTAGCATTTTTTGTACTCTTCTCTACCAGATTTTTAAGATTGAGGCCTCTCCTATAAGTAAACCTAGGTTTAAGACCTATCATCTTACATAAAGCCTGATCTTCTAATATTATACCCCAATTCTTGATGATAATCTCTTTAATGATTTTGTGATCAATACTATATGTGGAAAGAAAATTAAGACTAAGAGACTTATTAATTCCATTATTAGAATTACTGTTGGAATCAGAAGACCCTACATCCACCCTATTCATGATTCCGCCACTTAGAAGGAGCTTAAAATACCCTGAATCCCTTTTAATGCTAATTTCTTTGATAGTATCTGTTATTAGTGTTTCAGGGTATCCTCTATTAAGGAACATAGTTTTCATCATACCGCATTCATATGTAAAATCTTGGTGGTCGGAAATCAGTCAAAAAAGTGTTAGAATGTGTAGGTTTCCTATATATTGTGGATTTAAATCCATTATTGCCTCTGTCCTTACTTATCCTGGCATCAAGATAATTCATTTCTTCTATTCCAATGGTGTATGTAAATTCAAGAAAATCAGTCATGGCAGTGATGCTGGCTATAAACCTAGGAATCTGATCAATGTGTCCTTTCCATATCAAACACATATCATCTTGGTACCTAGTGTACCATGCTACGTGCTCTTGATACATATTGTTGTTAAATAATAAATTACGTTCCCAATAGGCCATTATGCTATTAGCGAAACTGCCTCCGCATGGGAACCCCATGGCTATTCCTGTTTTTTTGGAGAAAAAACTGTCCCTTAAATACCAGAAAATTATTGGATAAAATCAAATCCAAAAGAGTTTCAACAAGATTAATACTTGTGTTATCTGCTTTTTTATATAACATAAAATTCCTGGTCCATTCAATTCCTAAATGTTGGGGAATGACAGTATATAAATCTTTAACATCTATAACTAAGAAAATATACTGTTCATTGTACTCCACATGATTCATATTCTCCAAAAAACTCTAGGAATCCTTACATACCTGCGCCTCATCCTGGATAAACGGTTTAAGTATGTTGTCTACGTGCTCAGCACAGGCATAAGTGATGGACTCTCTTCCATCCATAATCGGCCTGAAAGGTGGGTCTACCAAACTTTTATGCAATTTTGGAGAACCAAAAATGGCTGGAATTCTTGGGGCTGGCATAGTTAGATATTGAAAAGTATCAATATCTATGCTACCCTCCAAGAATAAATCATCCAAACCCCTCCTAATTCTTTTATATGCCAAGTTGACCTCATTTAAACTGGCAGTTGTGTAGGCTTCAGACTGCAAATAGTGAAACATGTTATTTTCATATTGATATTCATCCATGAATACCAGACCTCCTCTCTTGTCTGGTTTCATAACCCTAACCGTACATTGGTTAAGAAGGGAGATGAAGTCTAGTTCATTTTTAGAAATGTTTAAATTTGCAGTTCTAGGATGTATAGGAGTCCAGCCTTGACCTCAGATCAATTTCGCACATTCTTTCAAACACATGTAATACACCATGTAATGGTGGATTAAAACACTAGATACCCTCAGTGTATTAAGGAGTATGGAACTATTACCCATACTGTAAGTTAAATTCAGCTTGCGTATGAATAGCTTGAGATCGATTATTGTTTTCACCAAATGTGCCTTTTTATCAGGCACAAATGACAAACCTTTGGAGAAAAACTCAATCAACAGTTGGTCAATAGTCAGGACAGCATAGTTATATATTCTAAAGTCCCCTTGTTGACTCATAAGGACTCTTGGACCATCAAATATTTGTTCTGTCACCTCCTCCGTTGATTCCTTCGATTTCTCCTCTATGCTTGATTCTTGCTGTTTGTCTGGTTGTTGTTGTTCCTCCTGTTGCCTACCCTCTGAAAACCCTGGTTGCCCTCCATGTTATTTGGACCCTCCATTTGTGGTTGATTTTCTCCTTGTCCATTCATACTATTAGTGCTATTCCTAATTCGCTCACTCCTTCGGACTTGTGGGGGTTCCGAATTACTAGTGTCCTCAATGGTGTTACTTTGGGCCGCTCTGTTATTATCAACTTGATTGCTTAGTAAATTTTGAGGAACCATGGGTGGAGGGGGGTAAGCTTTCTTATTAGCATAGTCCCTTAAGCCCCTTTCCATCTTTCTTTTTTTATTCATAAGCAGTTTACTTATAGTGGCCTCAATACTGGTGAAAATTCTTGCATAATCATATTTGTATCTTATAAATTCCGTGTCCGCACAAATACTGTGTTCAAGCACTTCCAACTCGTCTTTCAAACTCACAATTTCAACAGTGTAATGATTAATTAAAGCAAGCAAAAAGTCAAACCCTTGCCGATCAAATAAAGCGAGAAGCTCTTGGTGGAATGTAGAATTTTCTACAAGTTCAACAGGGTAACGCCATTGGCGTAACCCTTTCTGTATCACCTTCTTGGTGATACACTCTTGGAGATATGCAACCTCCAATTGCAATTTTCTACATTTAAAGAGCTTGCTGTCAAATGAGTTAAGTCTTTCAGAAAAGGTACTCACCCGGTCCTCGGCATTCATGTCCGCACCCTCCAGGTTTGAATTAGTGGCAAAAAAATTCTTATTGTTCAAAAAATTAGCCATTGATGGAATTGTGGCATTATTATTTACAGGTACTTGCTGCACATAACTGCTTGGTTGCTCAACGACTCCTTCCCTATTTGCGTTCACTTGTGTTGATACAAAAGGGGCGCCATTAACATCCGGCTGCAGTTGTTGCAACCCTATGGCTCCAATGGAAGTTCTGCCGTTAACTGCGTCCCTTCCTACATTAGGTTGATGTTGTCCAAAGTTCCACCTTCCGTCTAGTTCCACCTTCTGCGAAAGGGCTTCGACTCGTCCGAGCAGAAGGTTAACCAACATGGTTAAATTTCCCAGAGCATTCGCCTCTGAAGAGTTTTGAGTGGCACTTATGTCAGAATTCTCCTCTTGAGTAAATAAAATCTGCGAAGTGGCCCCATTATGCTGTGCAGACGCTCCATTTTCACTTGACAACTTAAACTTGATTCAAGGCATTGAGCAATTTTAGTTTTTTATTCATGCCCTTGAATTTTGGAGATGGATAAGCTTTTTTATTTTTTATATATTGGTCATTTTAAAATGTTTGAAAACATGTATTTTGCTTATAATGTTGACATGCAATATATATATATTTTTTGCTTGGTACATCATTAGATTGATGTTTATTTTATTGTAATGTTATATTTTATTGTAACTTATTATTAAGTTAGTGGAAAGTTAAATATATGTAGGTTACACATTCCACAAATCTATATGTAGATATATATATTTTTTCTACATACTGTATATTTTAACATGTAGTTATTTTAATATATAGATATTCCATTATGTTAGTAAATCGTAATATTCTGGAGATACAATTCAAGAATATGAGATTGGTTAGGAATTTTTGAATTTTATAATAATGCTGCAGGCATTATTATTTACTATGGTGTAGGACTGTTTTGTGCTTAGGTTTTACATGATGTCGATTGAGTGGCTGTATATATGTTTTTCTGTACCTATTGGTGCTTTAAATGAGGTAGAATTAAATTAATTAATAGTTGATTGCCAATGAGATAAATTGATCAAGATAATTTATATAAGAAGGAAGCTTTACTGTGTTATTTTGTCTGATGAAGGTTGGGTATTGGCTCAACCAAAAGTGCTTACAATAAACTGCTTTTGTTTTATGAAGTGGTTCATGCTTTGTTGCAAATAGCCGTTTTTCACTTTTGTTTGTTTTCCAGTCTTTATTTTTCGTTTTTTATGTAAAAATCTACTGCCAATCATTAGCGGGCCGGAGTTCCGCTGTGGCTACCCCTAACCGGGAAACAGCGAAAGACACAACAACTGTGTGTCAGGTTTTTGGCTCCCTTTTTCTAGTAGCCATTAGGGCTGTGTTGGTGTAGCTGTTAGTGTTTTTAGTAGTTTAATTTAGTCTGGTTTATCTTAGTTGTTAAATTATGGCTGATAAGCCATCTGGTTGTAAGAAATGCTCCTTGTACGGTCAGAAAATGCCTCATTCCATCACACACAAACTTTTGCTAAAGGGTCTGGCCCAAGAGGGAATCTTCATTTCCCCTTTGAAGGCTTCCTCTTCCGATCTAAAGAGGAAGACACCTTCTCTCCAGCCAGGTCCCTCTAAGAAACTGTGGCTGTCAGATTCTAAGTCTACAGATCCAACTCCAGCCAGGTCCGTCTCTGATCCGAAGTCTTCAGAGCTGAGAGTCATGGAGCTGTCTCTCTGATCTAGGGCCTCTCCAGATCAGAGGACCTCAGACCCGACCAAGTTTAGGTCAGCCTCGTATCTGACCTGTTCATCAGATCCATTCTCTGTGTCGGTTAGGCCTTCTGGTATGACAAGGTTGTTGGATCTGATTTTAGTCTTGGAGGAAGTTGTTGTCCCTTCTACCTTGAAGCAGAGGACTCACTCGGCTCTGAGACATCAGAGCCATTCTCCAGAACATCACAGTAGGTCAGGGAAATCTCCCTCCAAGTCTACCCACTCCTCTTCCTCTAGATCTTCAAGGAGTCTCTTGCCCGCAGACATGTTCAGGATGATGAAGAGCTTCTTCAAGGACCAAATAGAGTTGGCATTCCTGGCTTCCCCTGTCCATCCGGCCAGAAGAGTCTTGACTCCTCCCTGTTTCTAATTCTCCTCATCCAACCCTGGTGGCTTTGGATTCTAGGAATCAGGACATCTGCAATCTGATTCCAGTGATGCCAAGTATCCTCCCTTTCTTAACCCCATCAATGTCCCTGGCTTATTCTGTTCCCCCACCCTTGGAGCAGGGTGAGCCCCATACCAGTGTGGTTGACACAGGTTCCACAGGGGGGGATCTAGTGCTGTCTTCTCAGACCAGTCCCTTTCCCTCAGCATTTTGGCCTTCGATAGCTCCAGGCCGGTATCATCCAGGGGGTCACTGTGCTGTGTCTGGACTCGTTCCTCATCTACGAGGGGCCTGTCCCTCGAAGGTGGGGAACAGGCCAGCTTCCAGCCTCTTGGCTTTTCTGGGGGTAGAAAAGACCTTGTCCAGGTCTGGAGTTTCCTCTACTGCTCCTCTTAATCCCTGCATGCCTCTTTCTACTTCAGCTGGTGAGGCCTCCCATCCTTTCCAGGGTAAGCCCTCCCAATCGAGCCTTCAGGGGTGTCCTCACCTCTGGGAGTCCCTGTTTCTTCCACATCCTCCCTGGAACCCCCTGTGGTGGAGTTTCATCGTAAAAGAAGGTGCAAGAGGATGCACTTGGACTCCCCTGTGGAGTCCCTCACTAAGGAAACAGACCTTGAGGAAGGAGAAGGGACTCCAAGATCCCAGCCCAACAGTGTCTCCTTTGGAGATGTCCTTGAACTCTTGAAGCAAAAGGGCAGATGGTCTCCCCATCTTCAGAGAAGTCCATATTTCTGAAAGCCTTTGGGACAGGACCGTCTACCTCCTGGGTGTCCCCCATGCTGATGAGTTGGTGGATCTGATCACCAGCAGGGTCTGGAAGGAGCTGGACATGGTGGAGCCTGTTCCTAAAAGGGCCAACAAGTTTCTTAGCCCTCCTGCAGACCATTTCTTCTGGAGCAAAGGTGTTCCAGTTGATGCTATAGTGGTTGCCTCCACCACTAAAAAGGAACTAGCAGAGCAGAGCTCCAGGGTCTATCCCCCGAACAGGGAGTCCCAGGTGACAGACCATTTTGGAAAGCATGTGTACTCCTCAGCTACCTTTGGACTGAGGGAGACAAATTGTTTGGCACATTTTATCCACCGCCAAAGGGATTTGGTCCAAGAGCTTTCCACTTCCCTTATAGAGTTGTTGCCAGCCGAGGACCTCAAGAAGGTGTCTCCCAAGCTATCCAGTCCGACTTCCCTCATGAATTCCTTGATGAGCTTAGTTTCCAATGCTGGGGAAGCTATCTCTCGGACAGCTGGTACAGGCATTGCTTTGAGGCATCATGCCTGGTTACATTTATATGGGATCATGGAACCCTTCAAGGTGTCTTTTACCAATGCCCCTTCAACGGTGCCACTCTTTTTGGACCTTCCATGAAGGCCACTTTAACCCACAGTGAGCAGGAAGAGAAGACTCTTTCTGCAATGGGGATCAAGCTTTCCCCTCCCCAGAGATCATTCTGTAAGACCCAGCAGGGAACTAGGAAGATGTGGTTCCATAAGGCACAGTCTCCCCTTCAAGATGCTCCTGATGAATCTTCTTCCAAAGGCAGGGGCAGAGGTTTCAATGGATAACAACAACCTTAAGGCTGGGGGGGTCCACAATGTCAGGGCTCCATTGAACCCTTCTCTGAGCAGCCCTATGAGTGCTCCTGAAATGTTGTCCAACTGCTGTGCTCTGGAGGCAGTCAGGGGTCACATTTCCCTACACCCACTAGCATGGAGAAACATCACTTCTAATCAGTGGGTTTTAAATATCATTTCCAGTGGCTGTTTCATTCCCTTTTTGGAACCCCCTCCAGTAAGAACTTACCTCCCAGACATTCCAACCAGTCAAAGGGAGTTGGCCTTCAAAAAAGTTCAATAGCTTCTTCTGAAAAGAGCAATCCACAAGGTCCCAGCAGGACAAAGAGGATCTGACACTCTCACTTCTTTTTAGTGCCAGAACAGATGGGGGACCTACATCCTATTCTTGATCTCAGCAACTCAATCTTTCAGTGAAGAAGTCAAATTTTCAGATGGTCACTGCTCAGTCCATTCTGCCACTTTTACACAAGGATGATTGGATGTGCTCTGTAGATCTCCAAGATGCCTACTATCACATCAAAATAGACAAGTGTTCCAGGAGACATATTCACTTCCAGCTAGGAGCAATTATTACCAGTTCAGAGCCTTACCTTTTGGTCTCACCACAGCCCCCTGAGTGTTTACTAAATATATGGCAATGGTAGTGGCTCACCTGCAGCTGCAGGGGCTCCAGGTCTTTCCGTACCTCAATGATTGGCTCCTCATGGCACCATCAAGGCATTGTCTGATACAGATGATTCACTATGTTCTCTCCCTCTTCTGTCAGTTGGGGATAACTGTCAACCTTGTAAAATCCAATCTAATCCCCACTAAACATTTGGAATTCCTAGGAGTTCAGTTAGACTCCATTTCAGAGATTGCAGCCTTACTGTTGAGCAAAATTCAGTTGATATGAGAACACGTCACACAGATCTTAAACTTGTCATGCCCCCCCTTGCCAGTTTACCTGGTTCTGTTGGCTCTCAGATCCATGGCCTCAGCCATTCATCTTGTTCCCCTGGTCAGGTACCACATGCAAGTTTTGCAATGGACCTTAGCTGTCCACTGGTCGTCTCTGCTTCATCCCCTGTCTATGACCATAGTACTGATGCACATGTGCAGACATCACTTCCAGTAGTGGCTTCAGTCTCAGCATCTTTCTCTAGGCAGACCCTTTTCTCTCCCACTGCCCACAGCCATAGTGACAATGGATGCCTCACTGTTGGGGTGGGGGGGAATTTTCAGGGAAGGCTGTCTAAGGCTGGCAGGTGGTCCATAGTAGAGACCAAGTTGTATATAAATGTTCTGGAGATGAGAGCAGTTCTTCAATCGTTGCAAGCCTTCCAGGACTGCCTCTCTCTGTGGGGATGATTGCAATTCAGACAGACAACATGGCAGTCGTCTGGTATGTCAACAAATGGGGGGAGCACATTCTTACCCATTGTGCAGAGAGGCCATGAGAGTGTGGGAATAGCAATGTCCTCTCTCTGTTTCCTTATTGCAATGTACATACCTGGGGATTCCAGTGTGCTGGCCAGAAGACTTAACAGGTCTATCCTAAATCCTCATAAGTGGTCCTCAATCCTCCAGTGGCAAAGCAGTTTTTCAATCATTGGAGTCAACCTTGCTGCAACCTTTTTGCCTCCCCAGCCAAACACAAATTCAGCAGGTACTTTGCTCTGATCCCCCCTTAGGGGAAGTCACTAAGAGACACTCTAGTTCATGATTGGCCTACAGATCTCCTTTACACCTACTCTCCTCTCCTCATAATAACCAATGTCCTGAGAAAGTGCAATGCCTGAGGACATCCCTTATCCTCATCGCCCCTTTCTGGTCTTATCAGCAGCGGTTCCCCTTCATCAGGTCTCATCTGAAGTATCTGCCATGGGTACTGGATCCCCATCAGGATCTGATTTTCCATCCATCAGCACTTCCTCTTCCAAACCTTTGGACCCATTATCTAACTGCATGGTTTCACCAGTTCCAGTGATCATAAAACAGTCCAGGCTAGCATCCCCCATTCAACATGTCATTCTAGCCTCCAGGAAGCCCTCCACTAGAAAGATATACAGTAGTAAGTGGAAAAGGTTTTCTATCTGGGCTAAGAGCAGGAATCTGGATCCCTTTTCTGCTTCAGTTTCAGATATACTTTTGTTCTTGTCATCACTTTTCCAAGCAGGAGCGAGTTTTTCCACTATCAAGCTTCAGTTGGCAGTGATTTCCAATTTTCATGTGAGCTCTGAGTCTACCTTTTCATCTTTGCTTTGTAAAGCATTTATGAATGGAATTTTTCTGATGTGGCCACTGAATAAGGACTCTTTGCCTCCTTGGGACCTCACACTGGTTTTGCAATCTCTGACTGAGTCTTTTTGAGCCTTCTATTTCCTACAACCTCAAGTTCCAGTCTTGGAAGATGGCCTTTCTGGTGGCTATTACCTCAGCTAGAAGGGTCTCAGAACTGCAAGCTCTCACCATTACTCCTCCTTACATGATTTTTCACAAGGATAGAGTCTCTCTTAAGACGAATCACTCCTTGCCCAAGATGTCTCTAAACTAATGTATTCAGCTTCCTGTGTTCTTCTCAAATTATACCAACAAAGGGGAGTATATCCTACATACCTTGTATATTCACTGACAGCTAAGGTTCTACCTGCATAGGACAAAAGGTTTTCATGAGTCAGACCAGCTCATTGTGGCTTTTTCACCTAACAGACATGGCCTTCCAGTTTCTAAGGTCACTGTTTCTAAATGGATATCTAGCTGCATCTCTACGGTCTATGACCTTAACTGCCTTGAGGTTCCAGGAAATGTCAAGACTCATTCTGCTAGGTCCATAGCAACTTCTGCCTTTTTACCAAGGCTTTCTATTGATGACATTTGTCCTGTGGCCAGTTGGTCTAACCCTCACACATTTATTTCTCACTACAAACTTGATCTAGTCTTTCTCTCTCTCTCTCTCTCTCTCTCTCTCTCTCTCTCTCTCAGAGCAAGGCTTCCTTTGGCTCCACTGTGCTCTGGCATGTCCTTCCTTGAGGCCTTCCAGGGTTGATGGTAGCTGGCAAACTCTGACTCTATAGTGATGAATGATGGCTTAACATCAGATTAAGAGTTATGTATGTAACATAACTTGGCATCTTTGTTATCCTATGTCATCATTCATCACAATTTTCCCTCCCACTATCCCCCTACCTTGCAGTTCAGGGAGGAAGTTGGAGTTTCCCTCCAGTTTTGCAGAAGTAGTACTGATGTACATTGCAGCAAACTAAATCTGTGGGTCAGAGGGCAGTAGGGCATCAAGGGAGAGGGAGGGGCTAGGGCCTTGGATCCAACCATAGTACGTTGCAGACTCAGATCTGATATTGAATCCTAGACCCTATAGTGATGAACGATGATGTAGGATAACACAGATGACAAGTTATATTAAGTACATAACTCTTATTGTCTGTGTAGATATGATATACGAGTCATTAATGAATGCCTATGTCAGAGAAGCACTCTGCTACATTCACAGAACAACTGTTTCACTGCCAGGAAATTACAATATGAGTTTATAGTTCTTTCTCCAAAGTAAAAATTGATAATAATAACTTTATGCAATATTGCTTGCAACATCATTTCATTCATATAATGTTTCCCCTTTCATGGAATTGAACAGCAAGTTATGTAAATCCATTGACTAATGATGTGTATGAATTATATCCACAACAGTAAAAGTAGTCTTAACACAGTTCTTAGACTCCTCATGTAAACTAATTACATCAAATGATTATGTTGCAAACAATTTTTATGAGATAAAAGGGATGGGGGTGGCTTCTCCCACTGGAATTGTACATATTGTTATAGCTGTGGATGTCAATCATGCATAACAGCATAAGGACACAATGCTAACAGTCATTCAATCTGGGTTTTGAACATTTGACCATGTGATGACAGAAGCTACATGGTATTCTAAAGAATGAATGTATCACGGTGCAAGTGGTTGATAAAATTGTGAGATATTTGGTTATTTGAAACCATGACATCATATTGTTGCTGCAAGGGATATGTGTGCCTGTAATTTTGTTGCTATTTCTCACACATTTCCTGTTAGGTATACACAAACACAAATAATGTATAATGAAGCTGTCACTGTAATGGGAAAATGGCAACCATGCACAATGTGTTGATTATCACAGATTCAAACACATGCCTTACTATGGTAATAGCATACAGAACACTGTCTCATTTCATCATACACAGGAAAAGCCTTAGTAGTTCCTAGGAAAGCAAATTTCAACCAATGGCATCATTAAACCAGTAAAGCATTTATTACTGAAAAAAATAGGCTGATATTCCTGTAGTAAGAATCCCAGCTGTACATGTACACAGCAGATATCTGCGTGACAACATTGTTACTTACATGACATTCACAGTCATACTGTCACAAGTGAGTCTGCCTAAGATCACAAGATACAGAATGTTGCCTGAATTGCGCCGCACAAGATGTTGGCTTACAATTGTGACGGTGCACATTTGAATGGATTACATCACAGTTGATAAATATGATGATGTTCCTCTGAAAGAGAAAGAAGGTGGTTGAAGAGCACAGTAACAGTACACAGCTAACTACACATACTATATGCATTAGAAGCCTTCTCCACACAGCACAACAAACACACAAACTCACTTTAGTCAATCATTACTGGATTCAAACCTCCTACCTATTTATTTATGCAGTCTAGAGACCACAGTATAACAGCTAGCACCACAGGCTAAGTCATTACTACAATTGTGATGCAGTTCATTTTTAAAATGATATGTTTCCAAAACTGGGTATTGCCTGAGGGTTCCTATGAGTTCAACAAAAACGCATTATGTTGAATGCGTTTTCGTTGACACATGTAGAGCGAACAGGCAAAACAGCGAAGCAGCTGTTCAGCTAAATGTTTCCCTGGGAAAGAAGTCGCTTGACCGCTTTGTTGTTTTGCCTTGTTCTGAAGTATAGTGTGGTCACTTGTCCGGTATAGCTCCTGAACGTGATTGTGCAACATTTACTGACCTTAGGGTTAGGGTGCAGGTTAAGGTAAGTGCATATGTATGAAAGTGTTTACTGTTGTATATTTTATGTTAAATGTATGGTTGAGTTCCGTGTGTATGTGTTTTCAGTTGTTTACTTTTGTTTTGGGGGAGGTAGAGTTAGGGTTAAGGTAAGTATGTATGTGTTTGGAGCTGTTTATGTGAATGTGCGAGAGTTACTGACCTTAGGGTTAGGGTGCAGGTTAAGGTAAGTGCATATGGTTTAAAATGTTTATTGTTTTTTTTTTCGTTAAATGTATGTTTGGGTTATGTGCATATGTGTATTTAGTTGTTTACTGGTTTTTGGGGGGGTATAATTAGGATTGGGTATGTGTGTATGTGTTTGGAAGTGTGTAATGTGTTTTTTTTGTGGGGGTTGGAACAGCGATTTCTTTCCCTAGGAAAGAAATCGCTGTTCTTCAGATTCGACATTTTCAGCTTTCGCTGAAAATGTGTTGATGTAACATTGTTTGCTGTTTTAAGCATTCAATGTTGCAATATAGACCCATTGCCTGTTGGTAATAGAAATGTATAGAGTAGTCCTCTGCCCATGAAAATATGAACTTTACATAAGGGGTTTTGTCACAGAGCCAGTTATACATGACAGTAAACACCATCACACGATTTAACCATTTATTGGACTCAAATTCCGTATTTATCTAATTACACAATCTATAGAACAAAGTATTAGCTACAAGCCCTGTAGGATAACTCATTTTTTTAGTGAAGGACTGCACTTATGAAAAGATGATCTTATCAGTGTGTTGCAGAGAAGATGTTTGTAGTAACAATGGGATGAGGATATGGGCGTCCTCTCTCAGGTTAAATTCTTCCCCTGACTGGAAGCTGACAGCACATCTGCTCAGAAAGCTGTATATACCTGATATTTAAGCCACATGTAAATTCACCACTGCGAGATTTAAACCACCTGCCTAATTACACAATCTAGAGAACACAGCATTTTCCACCAGCTCCACAGGAGAAGCCTGACTTTTATAGTGATGGACTGCACTTATGAAAGGATGGCATCATCACTGTGCTGCAGAGAAGAACTTTGTAGTACAAGTGAGATAAGGGAGTCCTTTACCAGGTTATAATTTTCCTCTGAGTGGAAGTTGATAAAGCACGTCTGTTCAGGAAACTGTACGTACCTCACATTGAAGCCACACACACACATTTGCCAGTGTGAGATTTGAGCCTCCTAGCTGTCTAGTTACACAACCTAGAGAGAACAGTATTAGCTGCAAGTGGCGCAGGAAAAGTCTGACTTTTCTAGTGAGAGATTGCACTTATGATGATCTCATCAGTGTGTTTCAGAGAGGATGTTTGTGTTATAAGTGGGATAAAGTGCAGAGGAGCTGTGTACAAATTAAAATTCTTCACCTGAGTGGAAGTTGACACAGCACATATGCTGTTGATATTTTCCTTACATGTCACTAGAGCCACACATGCAAGTTCACCCCTGTCAGATGCAAACCATCTACCTAACTAGTCACAACTACAGTAAACAGTGTAAATTGCAAGCTCTGCAGCAGAAGTCTGACTTGTAAGGGGAGAGAGTGCACTTTTGTCAGGATGATTTCATCAGTGTGTTGCAGAACAGATGCTTATGGTAAAAGTGTGTGTGGGGGGCTATATTAGATAAACGAAAGTTTATCTAAATGAATGCTGCTATCATTGAAAATCCAGGATCTTGATATTGTTTTTGTGAGATTGTGGTACAGTGAAGATTGGAATATTTGCCCTTTCCTCACTGTAGTGCGATGTCAGAGTTGGAATGTATATTTAGTGGGGGTGTTTGGGGGTGCAGCCCCCCACAATTGCGAATTAGAGTTCTGGGATTTTCGATGATTGCGTTTGTTTAGATAAACTTTCATTTATCTAATATAGACCCAAAAGTAGGGTAAAGTGTAGAGGGAGCTATGTCCAAAGTTAAATTCTTCTCTTGAGTGAAAGTGGATAGATCACATCAGTTGCTGAGGTTTTACTTACCTGTTACTAGAACCACACACTCATAAGTTCACACCAAACAGATTAGAACTACCTACCAATTAGTTACATAATCTAGAGATCACAGTATGAATCTCAAGTGCCACAGGAGAAGTCTGACTTTAAACATCTGAAAATGTATTTTTGTAAGTATTAAGACCACTATTTTGAACAGCAGCTACTGCGCATCACAGTTTTGTACAAATGCATGTCTGGACAAGCCAATGTAACAGCACTGTGCTTGACCCATGTAATTACATACTTCTCTGTTAAGATGTATATACTGTCATTCATGTACATTGTGTTACTGTGAGGAATATGAGTCTATTTCAAAGTATGGGGTGTCAATGAGAATCACAATTGTAAAGCAATGGATTCTCAAGCAAGCATTCATGACAGTTCATCCTGGGATGATTGAATGCAAAAGGTAACCATTTATTGAATAATTGTCAGTTGTCTTGGCTCATGCTTGCACAATGTGCATCGACAATATAAACAGACACTTCCTAAGTATGACAGTGCACTTCTGAATAACAGAGATGGATTATGTGTGAAAAGGTTACACTCCATTGTAACAAAGTTGCAAATGCAACTGTTGGATTACAGATATACATTAACAGACTGAATTAATTAACTCAGTATCACTGAAATTCAGGTACCTTGGTTTAAAAATTCCAGTAACACATACAGACGTTGTACAACCTATTCCCATCATTTTTTTTGTAATT
The DNA here is from genome assembly GCF_019279795.1 of Protopterus annectens. Classification (NCBI taxonomy): domain Eukaryota; kingdom Metazoa; phylum Chordata; order Ceratodontiformes; family Protopteridae; genus Protopterus; species Protopterus annectens. The sequence goes on along the minus strand of NC_056731.1, from coordinate 360,757,361 downwards.
TTCTTTTTTACTCCTTCTATGAAGAGCAGCACTGGCAAGCTCATTTGCACTGCTGATAGCAAAATATAAGTGAATGCATAATCATATCTTGAACTGTTGAAATTAGAATGGAAATTAACAGTAGACTACGGTGTTTCATGCCGACCTTCATGCAAATAACCATGTCTGAATGTGATGGAATACAGAACAGATATGTACTATGGTCGTGTTCATTGTGTCATAATTTATGCTTTTATAATGACAGTTGCAGTCCTTCACCCCTGATATGTATGATACAGATGTATTATAAAACACATGATGAAAACATGTTACTGCTGGTGGAAATGTGGTTTATGGAATCAGTTTTGAATCAAGGAGGTTTATTTGATGGCACAGAAGGGATGGAAAGAGGTGGACAGTTAGTGACAGGAATACACTTACATACATGCTAAGAGATTGGTTTATGGTTAATTTTTGCAAGTATTTGTGTTGTGCTACTCTTTGGTTTATCATCATAATTATTCAGGTAAGATATGTACAAGGCAGTGCTTTCAATAGGGAGCAAGCACATTAATACAGCAGCAGGAGAGTGGTGTGTTAAGAAAATGTGTAGCCAACACTTACACTCACAGGAGTCATACAAAACATTCAAAAACACTTTGGCATTCATTTGGATTTGAACCTTGACAATATTCCAAAACAATCTACAGACCTGAGTATTAGTTAACTCATTACAGCCGAGTGTGCCTCCAGGCCTTTCTGCAGTTGCCTCCTACTGTGCATCTAGGTGTCAAATATTGCTTGTTCATATTTGCATTAATAATTGCAAAACCATGCTACATACAAGGTAACATAATATTTTATCTTGAAGCATGCATGATGGCAAGCATAACTGTATTTAAATTTGACCTCTGTAATGAGTATTTATTAGACCTGTAAGATGATAAATTCATTTTTTAAAGGCTCAAGCCACACCCACTGGGAGTTAAAGGTACACACTCAAAAGAGCTGTATTGGAGGAAATGAGTTAAGCACACCATGTAAGAACTCCTACTTAACAAATTGTAACATATTAAATGGTGTACATTCAACTCTTCAGCCTATTCAAGGGAAGATTAGCCTAACTAGACATAGCTAGGCACAGTAGCACAAAGGGCACCAGAAGAATGCATCTGAAGGCAAAAATTCACAAGATTTTTCCAAGAGCTGTGTACTAGAATTTCCCCTAAGGTACAAGTTCTGGGGTCTATATTAAAAGACTGAAGAGGTGTTGCAGCGAACACCTCTTGGTCGACACGTAAAAAGTGAATGCATTAAAGCACGAACGTTCAAAGCAGCGATTTCTTTCCCTAGGAAAGAAATCGCTTGGACATCCCTGTGTGTTCGCCCCTTTCCTCACTGCAGTACAATCTCGGAGTTGTTATATTTAGTTAGAGGGATGTGGGGGCGCACAGCCACCCACATTGGGCGGTGTGGGGAGTGAAGCCCACCACATTGTTATGTTTTAAAGTGTGTGTGTGTGTGTGTGTGTGTGTGTGTTTGTGCTAGCGGTTTCTTTCCCAGGGAAAGAAACCACTGTTTTGAACATTCATGCTTTAGTGCGTTCGCTCATTATTTGTTGACCAAGTGGTGTTCACTGAAACACCTCTTCGGTCTTTTAATATAGACCCCAGATGCTGCTTGTCACCAGGTATTGTATGACTGCTGAGGAGACAAAGTGATGACACAGAAGGAGGAACAGACAAGGGGGTTAAGGGACTTGGGGAGCAAGTAGATTATGACAGAAACGTGATAATGGTGGCTTAAAACAATATGCACAAACAGCTACACATAAAATACTGTCCTAAAAACAGTGAATAACAGCTTGCAAATGTCTGTATTAGAACCCTCAAAAGTATGCAAATAGTCAGTATATAGATTGATCATTATTTCAGCACACCATAAAAGAACTCACTTCACACAATTTAAATTATGCAACTGAAGGACATTGACACATTAATGAAGAAGGGGTACAGAGAGAAAGAGAGAGACTGATGGAGAGAGAAATAGCAAAACTTTTATTTATGGTGCACTTAGGACCATCTTTATGGTGTGTTGTTCTTAGTTTTTTCCTCATTATTAATATTTTATGCTCTATATACTTGCTATAAGGCGCAAGAAGGGATAGGAGAGTAGAAACAATATTAAAAGATAAACCACATAAGGTTGGTTTACTGAGTTATGGAATGTTTTTGCAAATGCTTTCTTGCTCCACTATTCAAATGGTATGATGTGAGAGTGTTCAATCTCGCCGTTTGTTCTTACACACGGGTTCAGAGCCGATCCTCGGCTCCGAGTCGGCCGCATAGCAAATCTCTGCATCTAAGAGAAGCTCGAGACCAGGCTATATCCCACAATCCTCCCTGCCATTACTCAGATCTAGTTTGCCGCTGCAACAGGTCACATCGCTACAGAGAGCTCGGACCAGAGATTTGTAGTTTAACAGATAAGATAGTCTTTTTTTCTTCTTTTTATTCTTAAAAAGTTATTATTCTCCTATAGTTTTTTTGTGGATATTTATATTTTATATACTATAGTGTGTTTGTGTGTAGTTTATAGTTAGTTTTTTCTATAAGTTTCCCTTTGGGGCCTACCCCTTTCTAACTGTAAATTCCTCTTAATTTAAACTATCACTTCTTTAAGTTATGTCTGAGAAAGTAAAGAGTGGTTTCAAAAGGTGTCAGTGTGGACAGAAAATGTCTATCACTGACAACCACACTTCCTGCGTCTACTGTCTTGGCCCTCTCCACTTGCAAGAGGATTGCTCCATTTGCCATTCCTTCAGTGGGAGGGTCATGACAGATAGATGCAGGAAACTTATTGATAGGGGGCTTCTTAAGCCTGCTTTCCAAGAAGCCCTGGACAAGTCTGACCAGACTTCTAAGTCTTCGAAGGGGTCGAAGATGTCGGAGCCCATGTCATCGGCTCCGAGTACATCTTCCAGAGTTCGTTCGCCGGTTCCACAGACCTCGGGGGCCGAGCGTCGAACGTTTGTCTCTCACTGAGCCCCAGGTCTTGGAACCAGTGTCGGAACTACCGCCACCATCGATTCTTCGGTCGGTGCCATCTTCGGCCCCTTCGACCCGTTCTTCCAGACCATTATCTGATACTGATGTGGATCGCATCATGCAGAAACTTATGGAGAACACGGCCCTTTCCAAATTGATTGCAGTTTCCTCCCAGTTGGTGTCGAAACTAGAAGGCCTTCCTTTATCTCCAACAGGTCCTCCTTCGAGACCTATCCAGTCTTCGGAGCTGGAAGAGGATGAGCCAATGATAGTGGAGCCATCGGTGCTGAAACCGTCCATTGCACGATCGACACCACTTACCTCGACTCCATCGGAACCGATAGGTGAGTCGCGGAGTCGACGATCTCTCCTCGGTTCCGGGACCGAGAGTCGTACCGACCTTTCAGTTCCGACTCTCCCTCTTGGGGCTTCGGCGCAGATCGACTCGGCTCTGTCCTCGGGGTCGAGACCCATGGGCCCCGTGTCTCAGATTCCTCCATGTTCTTCGGAACCGGGAGAGTCCTCGGCCCGAGGTTCAGGGGTTTTTGACCTCATGAGGAAGGTTTTGTCTACACAGACAACCACTACATCGGACGCGTCTTCTCCCTCCCTTAAGGAGCCGCTCTCTGTTTCTGTTCCCACGACACATCCAAAGCGTGGAGCACCATTGTCTCAGCCATCCCTAGAGGATGCCCCCTGTTCCTCTGAGGCCTCACCGGAATCCCCCTCCGATGAGGTCCCGAGGAAAAGATTGTGCAAGAGGAGGCACTTAGACTCCCCACAGGAATCTCTAACTTCTGACACTGACTTGGATGAGTCAGAGGGGTCCCCAAAATCACCCTCCGAGGATGTCTCATTTGCGGACATCTTGGAGATATTAAAACAGAGGGGTGATTGGCAGTCCCTAGCCCCCACTGAGGACGAGTCGGTGTTGCTGAAGGCATTTGGTGCTCAACCTTCTACCTCCTGGGTTACTCCGCCCTTCGATGAGTTAATGGATTTAATTGCTCGAAGGGCATGGGAGACACCGGACACAGTGGAACCGGTCCCTCGAAAGCCAAGTAAATTTATTACTGCGCCCCAGGACAAGACCTATCTCACAAAAGGAGTCCCCGTTGATGCTATGGTGGTGGCCGCAGCCACTAAAAAGGAGATGTCGGAGTCTTCCTCTTCTGTTCATCCACCTAATAAGGATTCTAGGACTATGGACAGATACGGGAAGTGCGTTTTTAGTTCAGTGACTTTTTCCATGCATTCGCTAAACTATTTGACACATTTTACACGACTACAGAGGGATCTCATCAAGCAGTTGAGAGATACCCTCCAGGGTAACACAGATGCTGCTGTTTCAGATAACGTGACAGCACAACTTAACACCCTTACCTCCTTAGTGAACTCGTCCATGAGGCTCATCTCGTATGCGGCTGAAGGGTCGAGTAGGGCCGCAGCTTCAGCGATTGCTCTACGAAGACAATCCTGGATGTGGCTGTGCTCTTTTGCGGAAGCCTTCAAGTCTTCTTTCGCCAACACCCCCTTTGATGGTGCCACTCTTTTTGGGCCCAAAGTGAAAGAGACATTAACTCGGTGTGAACAGGAAGGAAAGACTGTCTGCTGTCGGAGTCCGTTTTTCCGTTCCATCCAGACCATACCCCAAAGGGCAACGAGGCGGAAAAATGTGGTTCCGTAGAACTCAGGGATCTTTCCAGGCCACACAGAGTGAACCTCCCCCCAGAGGCAGAGGGGGAGGGCAGACATGGAAGACGCCACCCTGGCAGCAGAGGGGGTCTGCAGAACCAAGGCGACAGGGATACTATCCCTGGTAAGCCTTTCCAGCACTCCTGAATGGAGGCCCGACTGTCCTGCTCTGGAGGCAGTCGGGGGTCGCTTGGCTTTATACCCACAGGCCTTGCAAACTCTCACCTCAGACTCCTGGGTAAAAAGCATTGTAACCAGAGGATACAAAATACCCCTTATGTCAACTCCACCCCAACAAAGAAGGTCTCCAGATGTGCCACCCCATCTGCGAGGCCAAGCAGCAATAGAAATTTCAAAGCTGCTCAAAAAAAGAGTCATTCAGCCAGTCCCGGCAGACCAAAAAGGATCCGGAACTTACTCAAGGTTCTTTTTAGTTCCAAAAAAAACAGGGGACTGGAGACCCATTTTGGATCTCAGCAATCTCAATACCTTCGTGAAGAAGGAAAAGTTCTGGATGGTCACGCTTCAATCGATCCTTCCATTTTTACAGAAGGATGACTGGATGTGCTTGATAGATCTCAAGGACGCGAACTACCACATCAAGATGACCAGACCGTCCAGAGATCACCTGCGCTTCCGGCTGGGAGTCAGTCATTTTCAATTTCGAGCCCTGCCCTTTGGGCTCACCTCAGCCCCCAGGGTATTCACCAAATGCATGGCAGTGGTAGCATCTCACTTGAGATGTCTAGGATTCCGGGTGTTTCCCTATCTGGATGACTGTCTCCTCACCGCCACCACTGAGCGTCTCCTCATACAAGCAAGAAACTATACAGTCAACCTTTGTTCCCACCTAGGGATTTCCATAAACTTCAAAAAATCTGTCTTATTGCCCTCACAGCATATTTCATTTATCGGAGCGGACCTAGATACGCGTTTAACATTTGTAAAGCTCCCTCAAGTAAGAGCTTCATCCCTCAAGGAACAGGTTCTTCTGCTGCAATGCAGGAAAGCCCCAGCCAAATTGGTGTTGAAAGTTTTGGGACTCATGGCAGCGTCCCTGATTGCGATTCCCATGGGAAGGCTGCACATGAGGCTCCTCCAATGGCTGCTGTTCACGCAGTGGTCATTCCAACAGTTACCCCTGAAGTACGAGATCCTGATAACAGATACTTGCAAACGAGACCTCTCATGGTGGGTGTCCAGCCAGGATCTCACTATGGGTCGTCCATTTGTTCTACCAAATCCGACAGCCACTATAACCACGGACGCTTCCCTGATAGGGTGGGGGGGGACTTTTTCAGGGAAGAACAGTCGAAGGGGAATGGTCCAACATCGAGTACAACCTGCACATAAATGTTCTGGAAATGAGGGCGGTGTTCCTGGCGTTGCAACACTTTCAAACCCTCCTACCTCTAGGGATAATAGCAGTTCAGACAGACAACATGTCTGTAGTCTGGTACATAAACAAACAAGGGGGAACCAGATCTTACCCATTATGCAGAGAGGCCATGAGAATTTGGCAATGGGCAGAGTCCACGGGTCGCTTTCTGATAGCAACGCACATCCCGGGGTCATCCAACGTCATTGCGGACAGGTTGAGCAGAGCCATCCTGTTACCTCACGAGTGGTCCCTCAAACTACAAGTGGCGGAAAGAATTTTGCGCAAATGGGGCCAGCCTTGCTGTGATCTATTCGCCTCCCCGATGAATACCAAATGCAGAAGCTATTTTGCCCTTCTACCCCCTCCAGGGGATGTCCCCAGGGACGCACTGATACACGACTGGCCCCTGGGTCTCCTATATGCATTCCCACCTATCCCCTTGATTCCCAGATTTCTCCAGAAAGCCATGAATCTGGAAAGGACAATTATACTCATAGCCCCATTCTGGCCTCGACAGATATGGTTCCCCTTTCTTCGAGCCCATCAAACAGAGGAACCTTGGATCCTGGACCCAGTACCAGATCTACTGACACATTCGTCGGGAGTTCCTCACCCGTCTCTTCTATCCCTCAAACTAGCAGCTTGGCTGCTCCACTTCCCCGCCTAGCCAGGTCTGATCTTCTTTCTCCGGCAGTGCAGCGCATTTTGGTTGCCTCTCATAAGGCTTCCACCACAAAACTTTACAACAGTAAATGGAAACGCTTTGTGTACTGGGCATCTAATCAACACTTGGACCCCTTGGTTGCTCCTTTACATAAAATTCTAGAATTTCCATCCTTTTCCATGAAGGGGCCTCTACTTCCACATTAAGAGTGCAGTTGGCTGCCATATCCAACTTCCATGTTGGTGAGGACGGTTCTTCTATTATGTCCCACAGGCTTTGTAAAGCTTTTATGAAAGGTTCCTTCCATCTTCGACCTCCCGTCAGAGACCCTTTATTCCCATGGAATTTAAATTTGTTGTTGTCACAACTAATGTTACCACCTTTTGAACCAGCCTCTTCTTGCCCCCTGAAATTTCTGTCGTGGAAGACTCTTTTTCTTGTAGCGGTTACTTCAGCTCGGAGAGTTTCAGAGCTGCAAGCACTGTCTATTAAACCGCCTTACTTAAATTTTCACCCAGATAGAGTTTCTTTACGAACAAATCTGTCCTTCCTTCCTAAGGTATGTTCTGTCATAAATATTAATCAGTCCATTAAACTCCCTACTTTCTTCAAGAACCATACCAGCAAGTTGGAATATATGTTGCACAAGTTAGATGTCCACAGGCAACTCAGATTTTATTTAGACAGGACTAAAGACTACAGAAAAACAGATCAACTTTTTGTTGCATTTGCAGACAATGTAAAGGGCATGGCAGTTACAAAGCGTACGCTTTCTAAATGGCTTACTGATTGTATAGCCTTTGTGTATTCTAAGTCAAATCAGGCCTTACCCACCAAACCAAAAGGCCATTCTACTAGGTCCGTCTCCACTTCCTTGGCTCATACAGCTCGCCTGCCTTTGGACACGATTTGTGCAGCAGCCACGTGGTCTAAACCACATACTTTCATCAATCATTATAGGGTTGACAAAGCCTCCAAAGACAGGACATCCTTTGGTTCCACTGCGCTCAGGAATGTTCTTCCATGAGTCACTCAGGGTGACGGAGCTAGGGACGCTACCCGTGTGTAAGAACAAACGGCGAGATTGAACACTCTCACATAAAGAAGTTATGTTCTTACCATAACGTTCCATGTGGAGTGTTCATCTCACCTTTGTTCTTACATTCCCCCCCTTCCCTCCCTCATGGTTTGGAAGAACGAGTAGGACTAGAGTCTGGTCCACATGTCTTTACCTTTTCCGGGTATATTTTGTTACCCCTAGTTGGTTGTCAGTGAGATGGTGTCTCTAAATTTTTTCTCTGTGGCAGTATGTAGCCATAGCACCTCAGGGTTATTGTTTTTTTTTCTGGTTTGCTTGCAAACTAGATCTGAGTAATGGCAGGGAGGATTGTGGGATATAGCCTGGTCTCGAGCTTCTCTTAGATGCAGAGCTTTGCTATGCGGCCAACTCGGAGCCGAGGATCGGCTCCGAACCCGTGTGTAAGAACAAAGGCAAGATGAACACTCCGCATGGAACGTTATGGTAAGAACATAACTTCTTTTTAATGAAATGCACCTAGAGATAAGTACAGATATTTGCAGTTTAACATATGGTAGAAATATAAAATGTCATGAAATGAAGTGATATATAGCTCTCATTAAACCCATGACACTGTGCAAAAACATCAGATCAGAAAGGGAAATTATCTCAGCAAAGCACATAAGAACTAATAGCTCATTCTTTCTCATCTTTCCTGAACCCTGGTACAAAAAACAATCCTCGTTCTCACCCTGACAAGCCTTCTCATGAAATTGCCTCTGTCTTTACCTCATTCTTTATAAACTCAATAGCCAACATTACCGCTAGCTTTCATCATAGCAAGGACAGCATAAGTGACACTGCTTCACCTGTAACCTCTTCCACCTCCCCCATCTCTACAAGCATCATATCCACCCATGAACTCAACCCCCATTCTACCCTCAATTTCACTATCGACCCCATTTCTACCACAACTATTAAAAGACTACTCCTTAAGCTCAAACCCTGCTCTAATGCTCCTGACAAATCTTATGTGCCCAAATTATGGAAGAAAGCCTACACTCTTCCTCTTCACAAAGGTGGCAAAAACAAAGACATCTCCAACTTTCAACCCATTGCTCTCCTGTCCCCTACATCTAAGTTCTTGTAAAAGTGCATTCACATTCAGCTAATGCCCTATCTACTTCAAGACCATCTCCTGTCTTCCACACAACACGGGTTCAGACCTGTCCACAGCACTACAACTGCCCTTAATTCTTTCCTGGATACTATTAACAGAGCTGTGATATTGAGAAAATAGTATCTACCATATTCTTAGATCTTTCAAATGCATTTGATATAGTTTCCCACCCTTTGCTACTATTTCAACTTTCTAACTTTGGACTCTTCCCCACCACTCTCAACTGGTTCTCAAGCTGTCTAAAAGACAGACAACAGGCTGTCAAATGGCAAAACTCTATCTCTTCCCATCTTCACACCTCTACTGGAGTTCCTCATGGCACCATACTTGGTACCCTCCTATTCAATATCTTCATTAACAATTTCCACACATCTTTGACCAATGGGGCCCTTATTCAGTATGCAAATGACTCAACCATTGTCTGCACAGCTGAATCAATTTCTGAACTTCAACTCAAAACCCAAACAGCCTTCTCCACCACTGAATCCCGGATGCTTAAAAAACACCTAGCTCTTAACCTGAATAAATCCAAGATCATGCTTTTCACCGCCCCAAAAATCAACCCTGTTGGACAAAGCCATGTTTAATATCTACTCCCAAGCTAAAGAGCTAATAGAAATTGTCAACCACACAAAACTTCTAGGAGTTACCATAGATGAACATCTAAAATGTGATATTCACCTGCAACTGAACATCCCAAAAACCCATCAGAAACTTGAAATGCTCTATAGGCAATCAGTTCCTTACCCCCCCCACCAAACAAACACTTGCCACTACTTACCTACTCCCTTCCCTAATGTATGGCATCCCTCTACTTGCCAGCCTCCAAACCACTAAAAAGTCAAGCTCAAGACATGTTATAATAAAATTGCAAAATTCGCAACAAATTCCAAAAACGTCTCCCATTACTGTATTGTGCTTCACTCCCTAAAATGGCTGGAACTATTAAACTACCTCAACTATCTGCGACTTACTACTGGTCATTAACTTATTTTTAAACCTGATTTTCCTACCCTTAGTTCTCTCTTCATTTTCTGCCTCTCAGATAGGCCCCTCAGATCTGACAATCAACAACTTCTTCAGGTTCACAAACCTAACCTGCCACCTGGTCAACTTCTCTTCTCTAACTGTTTAACCAAAAATTGAAATGCTTTACCATTAGCTATTAGAACAATCCAAAATTCTGCCGACTTCAAAGCTTCTCCCCACACTTGCCTATCTTCCACCTGGAATTGTTCCTGCACTCAGCCCCTTGAATGCCTAGCTCTAATGACATAGTCTCTCCCTACTTTTTATGCTGTGTTTTATCTATAAATCCTCTATGCAATAATTATCTCAAAAAATTGTAATCTATTAACTAGTAATTTTCTGTCCACTGAATTGCTACATGTACTTTATTTTATTTATTTATTTATTTATTTTATTTTATTTTTATTTTATTTTACATTTGTTGACCAGGCTAGACTAGCTGGATATATATCCATTTTCAGTAGAGGCCCGGGGAGAAAAGCTTCAAAACAGTATTAATTTAATTGAATAAAGATACAAAGCATCTACTTTAAGGAAAACATTATAAGACCAAATAATGTCAAAAAGCACTTTACCATAGATTTAATTTTAAGTTAGTAGATGAGAGGGGGGAAAATGGAAAGAGACATAACAAATAATATAAAAAGTGAGAAAGAATAAAAAATAAAAATAAAATATTAGAGATGGTGCAAAGAGATTAAAAGCATTAGATGTAACTATGGAAGAGCAGGTATAGCAGATTTAGAGCAGTGGGTTAGACATAAAAAGCAAAAGGAAAAGTATAGCTGAATATCAAACAGTTTATATACATAGATGCTCACAGGGCATGGCATATTACAAAACTCTGACAAGGCAAGTTATTATTAAGAAGTAGTTTGATAGAGTACAGGAAATACTGAGTTAACACAAGAAGAAAAAAATGTAGAGGAGCGTAAACAAATAGTGAAGGAAATAAGAAATGGATATCAGTGTTAAGGAAGTTTTGAGGTATTTTAGCAAGGGGAGAGGGTCTCAGTCAGGTTTAGAACAAGTACATAACCATTGGGATTTAAGGAAAACTCTTAGTTGGTTCTTAAACAGTGGGGTAGATATAAGGGTAGTTCGATCTTTTGGAAGTTTGTTCCAAGTATTTCCAACAAAGTTAGTAAACAGGCAATCACCAGATTTGTTATTGGATTTAAGGGTGGCAACTAGTAGCTTATTTGCTGAGCATTGAGTTTTGAGATTTGTATAAAGACTAATAAGATTAGAGTACAGGAGTTTTAGTGGGATGATACAGGACCTTGTGAGTGATAGTAAGTTGTTGAAAAAGAACCTGGTTTTGAAATTCCAGCCATCCTAGCTGTTTCAGATTTTGGCAGTGGTGGGTTCTAAAAGGGGAGCCAGTGGCAAATCTGGCAATGTTGTTATAAGAGGTTGCCAGCTTGTTTAGATTAGTTTTGGATAAGTTGGTATATATGGGGGAGGCATAGAGTAGGGTGGAGATTAGATGGGTTTGAGCAATAGTAGTCCTGGCAGAGAGTGTAAGAAAGGCTTTAAGTCTGTAAAGGAAACCAAGTTTTCTATTAACTGCTTTGATAGTTAAGTTTATGTGATTGTCATAGTTAAAATTATGGAAAACTGCAAGGTTACACTCACCAACACTCCTGTGCTTCCAAATAGTTAAAGAAAAAATATGAAATGCAGGCGTGGTGGCACAGTATGCGTAGAGCGTATCAATCAACAGCAGTCTGTATAACACACAAATACACTAATACGCTAGCTGCGTACAGATAGAGTTACCAGTTAGTCAGTATCACCGTAAAAAGCAAAAGTATACCAAGTACTGTATCAGGCTTCCGTGGAACAATGGCTTGAAAACTCTTCAGCACCTCAAGCGTCCAACGGGACATATCCAAAGTCGTATAACAAAGAAAGCAAATAAATGCAATGCAGGCTTGTTATTCAACGCCAGTATGCAAGTCAGTGCATACAAAATAAGCTATCTGCTTGTAGATGGAGTCAACAGTTAATTCAAATAAAGTACCTGATTCAAGAGCAAAACTTCAGAGGAACTAATAATCCATTTGGCTTCCATTTGTTCAGAAAGATTACTCAAGTCCCCTCTCCTTATCCCCGGTTTGTTCACATAGATAACTTGGAATAGAAACTTATGTTCTATTGATGTGTTATTTACATGTTTAGAGAGGGCATTGGATGTGCAGGATATCCTAATCTTATATATATGTTCTCTAATCCTCTCTTTAAACTTACGGTCAGTCTTGCCCACATAAAATGCTGGGCAAGATTGACATGTAGCCAGTACACGACATGTTTAGAGTTGCATGTTGCTGACATAGTGAATGTAAAAGCTGCCCTGTGACAGGATGTGTAAAAGTATTACATTCTTTCACATATTTACATTGGTTACATTTCTGACACTTTCTAGTAGCCCCATCTAGACTATCTGACATTATATTTCCAACTCTATTCGGACCACAGAGCATCCTATGCAGATTCAATTTGTTTCTATAAGAAAACTTGGGGGCCTCATCTATTATACTAGAAATCATAGGGTCTGTTAGTAGGACATCCCAATGTTTCCTGTAAATATCCTTGATATTATTGATGTCTTGTGTATAATGTAGAGGATTCTGATATTATTACTAGCTTGTACTGTTCCTGAGATAGCTGACTCATCACTTTGTTTACCAAAATAGGGCTGAGCTCTACCCTCTCTAAGCCTATCTATTCCAGAGAAATTCTCCTCAATCTCTTCATTCGTAGCATCTACTGGTAAACTTAGTTCTAAGTCCTTCCATCTCTCTAAGGAACCCAACATCATCAGAATTAAGCCTCGATGCCCGCATGGCTTGGCTCTTTAAAATATTTTTGAAAATATGTTTAGGATGCATACTACTACGATGTAGCAAACTATTTCTGTAGCACTCCTTCCTGTATACTCCAGTATTCAAATTACCATCAGGTAATTTCTCTATGTATACATCCAAATACGGAATAATGTCTCTAGATTTCACCATGGAGAAATTCAAGTAGTCAGTCTCATTATTCATCCTCCTATATAAATCATTCAATTCTTCTTCATTTCCCTTCCATATTAGAAAGAGGTCATCTACAAACCGGGTATAACATCCCATTTTGTTCTGAAATTCAGCCATCCGAAAGAGTGAAGTATCTTCCCAGTCAGCCATAATTAAGTTGGCGTAGCTGTTCGCACAAGATGTGCCCATGGCTACGCCATCTTTTTGTATGTATATCATGCCATCAAAGGTAAAGATGTTATTTGTGAGAACTATCTCCATTAGTTCACATAAGACACCAATCCTGCTCGTAGAGAGGACCCCGTCCCATGTCAATCTTCTTTTTAGCCTAATTAATCCGTCTTTGTTTGGTATTACTGTGAACAGGGATTGTACATCAAAAGTTACTAGAATGCTTTCTTGCCCATCATTCACTACAGTTGTCTGTTCATATAATTTAATAAGGAATTGTTTGGTATCTTTTAATATATGTTCGTATTTGTCCTCTATAGGTCTTAGTATTGATTCCAGATATAGGGATATAGGTTCAGTTATCCACCCTTTCCCAGCCACTATAGGCCTCATTGGTGGTTTGGTTCCATCCTTATGTATTTTTGGAATTCCTTGTATAATTGGAATAGTGGGGTATTCAACAAGTAAATATCTAAATAACTCTTCATTAATTCTCTCTTCATCTAGCATCTTGCTCAACCTAGATGCTACCTCAGTTATTATTCTATCTACTCTATTGGTATTAATCCCTTCATAGAGTTTATTATCACTGAGCATCAACAGCATCTGGTCTTTATAGAATTTCATATCCATGACCACTACCGGGCCTCCTTTGTCTGATGGTCGGATCATAATGTTTTTATCATTCTTAAGTGACCTAAGTGCTGTCCTTTGTCTTGGTCTTAAATTACCAGACCATCTCTTCTTACCATTTCTAATCTCATTCTCGTACAACTCCTGTTCAACCAATTGTGAGTATGCCTCTATCAACGCATGGTTATTAGGTACATATGTACTGGGTTTCCTGAAGGGGTGTGGAAATACTCCCGTACTATTAAAATCAACCTTCAGTTGTAAACATTTCTGTTGCTTACATATTTTCTCCTTCAATGCAGTTTCTGTAGGTAAAAAATAACTATTAAGTAGTTCCATATATTTAAAACTTGCTCTAAGTTAATCTGTTGCCATTTGTATAAAAGATCAGTATAAATAGTGCCTGTGGTGGGCATCTTCAAAATCCTGAGGCCCCTAGGTACAATCTTCTTTGCTATACATGCCTCAAAGTGTTGTCTTTGAAGCTGAAGACGTTTTAGTTTCAAAAAGTCACTTTCCATCTCATGTATCAAAGTATCTAGCCCTTCATGATTTTTATCAGTTCCATCATTATCATTCACTCCTGCTTTAAAGTAATAATTGAGCAAATGATTGGTCTCACTCTGAATGGCATCATGAAACCTGGTCGATTTGTCCAAACAGTTATGTTTATCATCCAACCGGACATTTGGGTTATACGGTAATTCAACAATTACATCCTCTGCATAGCTCTCCGCCATGAGTGCGTGAGTGTTAAACAACAATAAAGTATAAGGAAAACTGCATGGTTACACTCACCAACACTCCTGTGCTTCCAAATATTTAAAGAAAAAATATGAAATGCAGGTGTGGTGGCACAGTATGCGTAGATCGTATCAATCAACAGCAGTCTGTATAACACACAAATACACTAATACGCTAGCTGCGTACAGATAGAGTTACCAGTTAGTCAGTATCACCATAAAAAGCAAAAGTATACCAAGTACTGTATCAGGCTTCCGTGGAACAATGGCTTGAAAACTCTTCAGCACCTCAAGCGTTCAACGGGACATATCCAAAGTCATTATAACAAAGAAAGCAAATAAATGCAATGCAGGCTTGTTATTCAACGCCAGTATGCAAGTCAGTGCATACAAAAATAAGCTATCTGCTTGTAGATGGAGTCAACAGTTAATTCAAATAAAGTACCTGATTCAAGAGCAAAACTTCAGAGGAACTAATAATCCATTTGGCTTCCATTTGTTCAGTAAGATTACTCAAGTCCCCTCCTTATCCCGGTTTGTTCACATAGATAACTTGGAATAGAAACTTATGTTCTATTGATGTGTTATTTACATGTTTAGAGAGGGCATTGGATGTGCAGGATATCCTAATCTTATATATATGTTCTCTAATCCTCTCTTTAAACTTACGGTCAGTTTTGCCCACATAAATGCTGGGCAAGATTGACATGTAGCCAGGTACACGACATGTTTAGAGTTGCATGTTGCTGACATCTTGAATGTAAAAAGCTGCCCTGTGACAGGATGTGTAAAAGTATTACATTCTTTCACATATTTACATTGGTTACATTTCTGACACTGTCTAGTAGCCCCATCTAGACTATCTGACATTATATTTCCAACTCTATTCAGACCACAGAGCATCCTATGCAGATTCAATTTGTTTCTATAAGAAAACTTGGGGGCCTCATCTATTATACTAGAAATCATAGGGTCTGTTAGTAGGACATCCCAATGTTTCCTGTAAATATCCTTGATATTATTGATGTCTTGTGTATAATGTAGAGGGATTCTGATATTATTACTAGCTTGTACTGTTCCTGAGATAGCTGACTCATCACTTTGTTTACCAAAATAGGGCTGAGCTCTACCCTCTCTAAGCCTATCTATTCCAGAGAAATTCTCCTCAATCTCTTCATTCGTAGCATCTACTGGTAAACTTAGTTCTAAGTCCTTCCATCTCTCTAAGGAACCCAACATCATCAGAATTAAGCCTCGATGCCCGCATGGCTTGGCTCTTTAAAATATTTTTGAAAATATGTTTAGGATGCATACTACTACGATGTAGCAAACTATTTCTGTAGCACTCCTTCCTGTATACTCCAGTATTCAAATTACCATCAGGTAATTTCTCTATGTATACATCCAAATACGGAATAATGTCTCTAGATTTCACCATGGAGAAATTCAAGTAGTCAGTCTCATTATTCATCCTCCTATATAAATCATTCAATTCTTCTTCATTTCCCTTCCATATTAGAAAGAGGTCATCTACAAACCGGGTATAACATCCCATCTTGTTCTGAAATTCAGCCATCCGAAAGAGTGAAGTATCTTCCCAGTCAGCCATAATTAAGTTGGCGTAGCTGTTCGCACAAGATGTGCCCATGGCTACGCCATCTTTTTGTATGTATATCATGCCATCAATGGTAAAGATGTTATTTGTGAGAACTATCTCCATTAGTTCACATAAGACACCAATCCTGCTCATAGAGAGGACCCCATCCCATGTCAATCTTCTTTTTAGCCTAATTAATCCGTCCATGTCAGCAACATGCAGCTCTAAACATGTCGTGTACCTGGCTACATGTCAATCTTGCCCAGCAATTTATGTGGGCAAGACTGACCGTAAGTTTAAAGAGAGGATTAGAGAACATATATATAAGATTAGGATATCCTGCACATCCAATGCCCTCTCTAAACATGTAAATAACACATCAGTAGAACACAAGTTTCTATTCCAAGTTATCTATGTGAACAAACCGGGGATAAGGAGAGGGGACTTGAGTTATCTTACTGAACAAATGGAAGCCAAATGGATTATTAGTTCCTCTGAAGTTTTGCTCTTGAATCAGGTACTTTATTTGAATTAACTGTTGACTCCATCTACAAGCAGATAGCTTATTTTTGTATGCACTGACTTGCATACTGGCGTTGAATAACAAGCCTGCATTGCATTTATTTGCTTTCTTTGTTATACGACTTTGGATATGTCCCGTTGAACGCTTGAGGTGCTGAAGAGTTTTCAAGCCATTGTTCCACGGAAGCCTGATACAGTACTTGGTATACTTTTGCTTTTTACGGTGATACTGACTAACTGGTAACTCTATCTGTACGCAGCTAGCGTATTAGTGTATTTGTGTGTTATACAGACTGCTGTTGATTGATACGCTCTACGCATACTGTGCCACCACGCCTGCATTTCATATTTTTTCTTTAACTATTTGGAAGCACAGGAGTGTTGGTGAGTGTAACCTTGCAGTTTTCCTTATACCTTATTGTTGTTTAACACTCACGCACTCATGGTGGAGAGCTATGCAGAGGATGTAATTGTTGACTTACCGTATAACCCAAATGTCCGGTTGGATGATAAACATAACTGTTTGGACAAATCGACCAGGTTTCATGATGCCATTCAGAGTGAGACCAATCATTTGCTCAATTATTACTTTAAAGCAGGAGTGAATGATAATGATGGAACTGATAAAAATCATGAAGGGCTAGATACTTTGATACATGAGATGGAAAGTGACTTTTTGAAACTAAAACGTCTTCAGCTTCAAAGACAACACTTTGAGGCATGTATAGCAAAGAAGATTGTACCTAGGGGCCTCAGGATTTTGAAGATGCCCACCACAGGCACTATTTATACTGATCTTTTATACAAATGGCAACAGATTAACTTAGAGACAAGTTTTAAATATATGGAACTACTTAATAGTTATTTTTTACCTACAGAAACTGCATTGAAGGAGAAAATATGTAAGCAACAGAAATGCTTACAACTGAAGGTTGATTTTAATAGTACGGGAGTATTTCCACACGCCTTCAGGAAACCCAGTACATATGCACCTAATAACCATGCGTTGATAGAGGCATACTCACAATTGGTTGAACAGGAGTTGTACGAGAATGAAATTAGAAATGGTAAGAAGAGATGGTCTGGTAATTTAAGACCAAGACAAAGGACAGCACTTAGGTCACTTAAGAATGATAAAAACATTATGATCCGACCAGCAGACAAAGGAGGCCCGGTAGTGGTCATGGATATGAAATTCTATAAAGACCAGATGCTGTTGATGCTCAGTGATAATAAATTCTATGAAAGGATTAATACCAATAGAGTAGATAGAATAATAACTGAGGTAGCATCTAGGTTGAGCAAGATGCTAGATGAAGAGAGAATTAATGAAGAGTTATTTAGATATTTACTTGTTGAATACCCCACTATTCCAATTATACAAGGAATTCCAAAAATACATAAGGATGGAACCAAACCACCAATGAGGCCTATAGTGGCTGGGAAAGGGTGGATAACTGAACCTATATCCCTATATCTGGAATCAATACTAAGACCTATAGTGGACAAATACGAACATATATTAAAAGATACCAAACAATTCCTTATTAAATTATATGAACAGACAACTGTAGTGAATGATGGGCAAGAAAGCATTCTAGTAACTTTTGATGTACAATCCCTGTTCACAGTAATACCAAACAAAGACGGATTAATGAGGCTAAAAAGAAGATTGACATGGGACGGGGTCCTCTCTACGAGCAGGATTGGTGTCTTATATGAACTAATGGAGATAGTTCTCACAAATAACATCTTTACCTTTGATGGCATGATATACATACAAAAAGATGGTAGCCATGGGCACATCTTTGTAACAGCTACGCCAACTTAATTATGGCTGACTGGGAAGATACTTCACTCTTTCGGATGGCTGAATTTCAGAACTAGATGGGATGTTATACCCGGTTTGTAGATGACCTCTTTCTAATATGGAAGGGAAATGAAGAAGAATTGAATGATTTATATAGGAGGATGAATAATGAGACTGACTACTTGAATTTCTCCATGGTGAAATCTAGAGACATTATTCCGTATTTGGATATATACATAGAGAAATTACCTGATGGTAATTTGAATACTGGAGTATACAGGAAGGAGTGCTACAGAAATAGTTTGCTACATCGTAGTAGTATGCATCCTAAACATATTTTCAAAATATTTTAAAGAGCCAAGCCATGGGCATCGAGGCTTAATTCTGATGATGTTGGGTTCCTTAGAGAGATGGAAGGACTTAGAACTAAGTTTACCAGTAGATGCTACACGAATGAAGAGATTGAGGAGAATTTCTCTGGAATAGATAGGCTTAGAGAGGGTAGAGCTCAGCCCTATTTTGGTAAACAAAGTGATGAGTCAGCTATCTCAGGAACAGTACAAGCTAGTAATAATATCAGAATCCTCTACATTATACACAAGACATCAATAATATCAAGGATATTTACAGGAAACATTGGGATGTCCTACTAACAGACCCTATGATTTCTAGTATAATAGATGAGGCCCCAAGTTTTCTTATAGAAACAAATTGAATCTGCATAGGATGCTCTGTGGTCGGAATAGAGTTGGAAATATAATGTCAGATAGTCTAGATGGGGCTACTAGAAAGTGTCAGAAATGTAACCAATGTAAATATGTGAAAGAATGTAATACTTTTACACATCCTGTCACAGGGCAGCTTTTTACATTCACCATGTCAGCAACATGCAACTCTAAACATGTCGTGTACCTGGCTACATGTCAATCTTGCCCAGCATTTTATGTGGGCAAGACTGACCGTAAGTTTAAAGAGAGGATTAGAGAACATATATATAAGATTAGGATATCCTGCACATCCAATGCCCTCTCTAAACATGTAAATAACACATCAATAGAACATAAGTTTCTATTCCAAGTTATCTATGTGAACAAACCGGGGATAAGGAGAGGGGACTTGAGTAATCTTACTGAACAAATGGAAGCCAAATGGATTATTAGTTCCTCTGAAGTTTTGCTCTTGAATCAGGTACTTTATTTGAATTAACTGTTGACTCCATCTACAAGCAGATAGCTTATTTTTGTATGCACTGACTTGCATACTGGCGTTGAATAACAAGCCTGCATTGCATTTATTTGCTTTCTTTGTTATACGACTTTGGATATGTCCCGTTGAATGCTTGAGGTGCTGAAGAGTTTTCAAGCCATTGTTCCACGGAAGCCTGATACGGTACTTGGTATACTTTTGCTTTTTACGGTGATACTGACTAACTGGTAACTCTATCTGTACGCAGCTAGCGTATTAGTGTATTTGTGTGTTATACAGACTGCTGTTGATTGATACGCTCTACGCATACTGTGCCACCACGCCTGCATTTCATATAGTTAAAATTATGATCAATTGTTACACCTAAGAGTTTGGTGGTTGTGTCGGGTGCTATTACAGTACTATTATTTGATGTAATTGTGAAATTAATATGGGTAGACTTCTGTGTGGGAGTGAATAGTAATAGTTTAGTTTTTATTGGGTTAAGGAGGAGACAGCATTGATGGAACCAGTTTTCAACTAAGGTAAGTACTCTTTGGTTACTGGACTGGAGTTCAGCTGAAGAAGCTGCGGCACAGATTAAAGTTGAGTCATCAGCATATTGTATGCAAGTGGTATGGGGGAGGGTAGTTTTCAGATCATTAATTTAAATAGAAAAGAGGAGAGGTCTCAGAAAACAGCCTTGTGGGACACCCAGAGTGACTGGGAGCTGAGTAGATAGTTTGTTGTCCCAGAGGACTGCCTGTTGTCCGTTACCTAGATAAGACTTAAACCATTTGACTGCCTGAGTATCTAAGGAAAGTAATTGTAGTGTATCTAACATTAACTGATGATTAACCATGTCAAAGGCTTTAGAGAGATCTATAAAGAGAGCAGAGGAAAGCAGGTTGTTATTTTGATTTCTATTAATACAGTCAGAGAAGGATAAAAGAGCAGTTGTAGTGCTGTGGAATGGTCTAAAGCCATGCTGGCAGTCAGCCAGTAGCTTGTTTTGTAGGAGATGTTCGAGTAGCTGCTGCTGGGTACATTTCTCCATGATTTTTGCTAAAGGAGAGAGTATGGCAATGGGTCGAAAGTTAGTGAGTTCAGTTGAATTACCACCCTTATGCAATGGAATTATATGTGAAACTTTCCAAAGAGAAGGGATGATACATTCTATAATAGTTCTGTTTATTAAGATGGAAATAGGGTAAGCTAGTGCACTAGCTACCATTTGCAGATATTCAGCTGGGAGGAGGTCAGCTGATGGAGTACAAGGTTTAAGTTTTTGGAGAAGCCTATGGATGAGTGATGTTGGCACTGGTTGTAGAGTAAATGCAGGAGGATTATTAGCTGTTGAGGGTGGTGTAGTGGTGCTAGCTGGGGATAAGGTATTTGCTAGTGATATAACTGATTCTGAGAAAAATCTATTAAATGTGTCTGCGATTTGGATGGGAGTGTTTTGAGTCAAATTAGATGGGGTAGGAGTTTTGGAGTGACCTGGATGAAGTAGCCTGTTGATGCTTGACCAGAATTTTTGAGGATTATGTGGTTGGGTTTGTTGGAGTTTATGGTAGTATTTATTTTGTCAAGAATAGTTAGTTTTTTAGTAGTGTTTCTAAGTTGTCTAAAGTTTTGATGGTCTATAGGGTCTTTTGTATATCTCCATTTGGACCATATCTTATTTCTCTGTAGCATTTTGTGCCTGGTCTCTTTGGAGAGCCAAGGAGCAGGTTTGTTCCTGGTCCTCACTGTACGGGAGGGAGCATGGCAGTCAAGAATTAGCAGGAATTTGGAATGAAAGTATGACACTGCTTCATCAAGTGGTAGGTATTTTGGGGTGACCAGTTGCAAGCTTTGAGCTCAGCTAGGTAGTTATCTGGGTTAAGATTTTTTTTGTTCCGGGAAATCCTAAAGGTAGTTTGGTTGAGTATAGTGGTCATTTGTCTACTTATAAAGGTAAGAGAGTGGTCATTAATATCATCAGGCAATATACCTGTTTTTATATAGGAGAGGATTACTATTAACTAATATCCAGTCTAAGGTACTTTTTTTATTGCTAGGTTTGTGGGTTCTGGTAGTAGAGGTGATGGTTTGATAGAAGCCATAAAGGTTAATGTGAGTAGTAGGTTTGGCTGAAGTACAGGAATACCAGTCTGTATTGAAATCTCCAAGGAGTATTGTTTCTTGTGGGAAGGATGTGGACAGCTAGCTAAGTGAATTTTCAAGAGTATTAATGTTATTACCTGGAGGGATATAGGCACAGATAATGTATAATGATTTATTTGTATTAATCTGGAGCTTAGTGATTAAGATTTCAGTATTGTTAGGAGTGGGAGGTTGAGTATCTAATATAGTAATTTGTAATTCAGATTTATACAATATTGCTACCCCACCACCTTTTTTGTTTAGACGATCACACCTCAGGATATTATATCCAGGTGGTATTATATCATTGTTGTTAGTTACTGGCTTGAGCCAAGTCTCTGTTAGGCATAGGATGTCAAAAGAATATAAACCTAATAGTGCATGTAGCTGTGTAATTTTATTGTTTAGACTACGTATATTGAGGTGAGCTATAAGAAGAGAGTTGGGGCCACTAAGTGGGGTTTCAGAGGTGGTATGGAATGATTGGGAATTAGTGTTGGAGTTTTCTGGGCCTGGATTAGGATGAATGTCCCCATGTAGAAGTAGGTGTTGCTGTGGTGTATGTGAGTGTTTTAATAGTTTGGAAAAAGTACAGTTAGGTTTTCTCAGTTGGAGGTACCTAATGTGGGTTAATCTGTGAAAGTGAGGTAGACGGTAGGATGATAAGAATGTTGTGTTACAATGAGTTAGTGGAAATGAAAGGGAGAGAGGAGTTGTTTGTTTTAAGGGATGTTGAAAACTAGTATGGTTTAGGTATTCATAACTGGTGAGGATATGTGATATAAGTAGAGAAGGAAGAATTATAAGAAAGAGGAACAGGTAAAAGAGTCTAGGTATGGCAGGGATAGGCATGTTAATAAGAAAGGAAAGTGAAGGTGAGGTTGTATAGGGAAGGTTAGATAGAGAGAGATACTAAGTAATTAGGAGTTAAGAGTTAAGTATGTAACAAGATAAGGTAGTGTATAGGTTGCTATGGAGTGTGGGTGTGGCCGAAGGGGTATAAGTTGAGATGTAGTGGGGGTGGGTGGAATTTGGGGGTAGGGTAGGGGAGCGGAGTGAGCCCGCAGGGCGAACGGAGCGGGTTAGAGCAAGTGAAGGAAGAGGTCCCAGAGTCAATCTGTGACCAGCAGATTATAATGGAGCAGACTGAAGTTCCAGGCAAGAGGTAACGTAGGTTTAAGATAAAACAGTGGCAAAGTAAATAGGGCTAGGCTAAAAGACTACAGAAGGAAGGAGACAAGATAGAGTCAGATACACCAAAGAAGGTGCAGGGTGGACTATAAGAAATACAAGTGAGGTGGGAGTTAGGAGGAATTACAGAGCCTAGTGTAGAGAACCACCTAATGGTCAAAGGTTAAAACTACAGGCAGCACTAAAATAGAGGAAAAGAAGAAGTAGGACTCAGCTGGAGTAAACAATGTTATAGCAGAGAAGCTTATTATGGGGTAGGAGGGGAATATGGCTGCTGGGTAACTGGCTCAGGCAGGAGGTTTCACACAGCAAACTGGACTGCAAATACTACTTTGTATTATTTTAAAAATATACAATTCAGCTTCAGAGCCTGTATAAGAGGAGACACATACTTTCACTGTTTCTATAGATGGAAGGGTTTTGAGTGTTGGATAATAACTTCCTTGTAGATGAGATGACTTTCTTTTGTTTTGAGAGGGGTCCTTGTAGGGCAGGCAGGTAGATTCACCAGTTGACAGCAGGTTTAGAGGTTGAAAAGCTGAGTAGGTTTAGAGAGGAGAAAAGAGTAAATTAAGTACACAAGACAGCTATGCATGCAGCAAAATAGACAAAGATAGATTTGAAAGTTAGACAAATATATTAATAAAAATCATTTACACATTAAATTTTACTAAGAAAAGCAACACAAAGCTTAGGATTACTACTCTAAGTCTAGATGCCAACAGGCTCATAGTAATGTCTAGTCGAATCTAAGCACGTTTAGGTGATATACAAGACCCAGTATTAAACACTTGTTATTATTGTAATAGCTAAAAAACAGTGAGTAATGAGACCCAGTATTAATCACTTACTAATATTGCAATAGTAAAAATGCAGTGAGTAACATCATAAAGTAGCTCTATATGACTAGGTCATCTCAGAACAAACATTAATAGACTCAGTGACCTAGTAGTGAACAAGCAGGTACACAAAATTCAGTATCCAGAAGCTAAACAGATACATACAGTTTCTAAAGATTAGAGTAGCAAAAGTAAATCAAAATTACATTATTTCCGCTTAGAGCAAGTGAAGGAAGAGGTCCCAGAGTCAATCTGTGACCAGCAGATTATAATGGAGCAGACTGAAGTTCCAGGCAAGAGGTAACATAGGTTTAAGATAAAACAGTGGCAAGGTAAACAGGGCTAGGCTAAAAGACTACAGAAGGAAGGAGACAAGATAGAGTAGAGTCAGATACACTGAAGAAGGTGCAGGGTGGACTATAAGAAATACAAATGAGGTGGGAGTTAGGAGAAATTACAGAGCCTATTGTAGAGAGACACCTAATGGTCAAAGGTTAAAACTACAGGCAGCACTAAAATAGAGGAAAAGAAGAAGTAGGACTCAGCTGGAGTAAACAATGTTATAGCAGAGAAGCTTATTATGGGGTAGGAGGGGGATATGGCTGCTGGGTAACTGGCTCAGGAGGGATGTTTCACACAGCAAACTGGACTACAAATACTACTTTGTATTATCTTAAAAATATACAATTCAACTTCGGAGCCTGTTTAAGAGGAGACGCATACTTTCACTATTTCTATAGATGGAAAGGTTTTGAGTGTTGGATAATAACTTCCTTGTAGATGAGATGACTTTCTTTTGTTTTGAGAGGGGTCCTTGTAGGGAAAGCAGGTAGATTCACCAGTCAACAGCAGGTTTAGAGGTTGAAAAGTTTTACTATTTCTATAGATGGAAGGGTTTTGAGTGTTGGATAATAACTTCCTTGTAGATGAGATTACTTTCTTTTGTTTTGAGAGGGGTCCTTGTAGGACAGGCAGGAACTTTCAACTTTGTAATCCAATATTGTTAGATAATGGTACACTGCCAATGTATATACATTTATTTTTTTGTTCTTTTTACTGTACTGAATGTGTTTTCAAGTTTGTAATCCAATATTGTTAGATAATGGTATACTACCAAATGTATATCATTTTATTTGATTGGTCTCTTTATTGTACTAAGGAGCTTTTCTTCTCTGGCCTCCACTGAAATTTTGCTCTGTACAGCCCAGTGGACCTTCCCAGTTAACAAACTGCAAATAAATAAATAAAATAAATAAATTACATCCAGCAGCCTAAGAACTGTTAAGTGTAACTGTTTTAAAGTAGTGCCTTTACTATAACTTCACTCTGTATTCCTATAGTGCAATGAATTGTAGCACACTTGCCCAAACTGGTAAGTGATACCAACCTCTGCACAGATACTGAGGGCAACAACTGAAGGGTTTTTGATGGGGCATTTCTGACCATGTTTGTTGTGTGTGATTCTATTTTTGACCAGATTAAATGTGTGAAAAGAGGGTTGGTAGGACAGTGGTGAAAATGGAAATGGCAATCAGTGGTAGGACACAGGGGAAAGAATACAGAAATTTGCTGGATGGTGGTAGTGTAGAACACCAAATATATCCACTTCTTTAGAACATAACTGTATTTTACACTCAGTTTCATGACTTGGATGGGTAAAAACAACAGAATAATGTTGTATAGCCAATTGGACCAAATGAAGTGTGTCAAGATGACACACAAGCAAAGTGGAGAGCTATATATGGGGCATTTGTTTTGTGGGAATGTCACCCATTTTTTTTTTCTTTTTTTGGCCCAAGAGGAATGTTAGGGAAGTGAATTGGGAATGAGAGGGTCAGGTAGGTAGGGTAGGTTTGGTAGCAGGTGCAGACATTAAGGACATACAAAACAGAAAGGGACGATGATTGGCATAAAACTCTGGGAGACACAGTGATTGAGGATAGGTAGGGACCTCAGAGGTGCTTCCATATCCATCTTGAGAACAGTGAGAATCTATTTATCATCCTCAGAACTGTCATGACTGTCTTCTGTGTCAGTTGCCAAGGTCAGTACCAGATGTGGCATCCTTTTGTCAATATGGCATAGTAACTTTTTAACCCTGATGATTCAGGCACTGTGGCCCCTCTCCATTATGCCCACCATCAACCCTGTCAACTCCTGATGGGTGAAAAAATCTCCACCTCCACCACTTTTGCTTCTACAGAGTACCACTGCACTAACAGCTGGGTCAGAGCTACCTGATGCTGGTGGAGCAGGTAGGGCAAGAGTTGTAGAGGCAACACTGACAGTATGTGACCCAGATGTGCTGGGTGCCTGTGTTGGTGCCACTGCAGCCCTTTGTGGAGGTATGGAGAGACAAACTGTAGTGGTTGGTCTAACTACTTGTGCCGATGTTTATTTTGAATTCAGTAGCAATGTATTTTATATATATATATCTATATATCTATATATATCTATATATATATATATATATATATATATATATATATATATATATATATATATATATACACACACACACACACACACACACACAAAAAAGAGAGAATTAGATCTCAATGGCATGTCACATTACTTCTTTTTATTTCAGTACAGAAACCAATATGAGAAATACATACGTACACGTTTACCATATCCAGATATGATGGGAAGGCAGTAATGTGTCATAAAATTTATCATTTGCAATGATATGAGCTGACAAACAGAATAATATATTTGACTATGCTTTCAAAATGAATAACTGCATTTGCAAATATTGAATTGTTAATGTGATGCAATATTTTACAGTTAATATCTTAGAAATTTTACCCTGTAAAAAAATCTAATGTCTGTTTTTGGTTACTGAACCCACACACACACAATTTACCTGACCCTAACCAGGAAAAGCCGAAAGACACAACAACTTATTGCCTAATGCAATAACCAAAAGCTATTGGAGCAGGCATGTAGGCTTCATGTAAAAGTTAAAGTATGCCTGCCCAAGATGCTATACAGTGATGGTCTGAAAATAAATTTCCTGACTAACTGTTGCATATTCGTAACAGATGGGTTGTAACTTGCTGACATCTGGCTGGGGTACCAAAACTTTACCTTCCAAGGACGTACATCCAGATGATAAGCTAGCTCATCTGTGTAGGGGTGTAAAATCAAATTTACGTGCAGGATCCACAGACTATCTTGCTGCCAGCCCAAATGCAGGTCTTTGCACCTAACAGACTGTGATCATTTGGTCACTTGGTACAGACTCAGATGAGTGCCCAATTGGGGATCCTTCCTTTCTAAACTTTGACTGTTTTGTTAATTGTTATTAAGTGTCATCTACTAGGGGTAAGTGTGAGTGCAGTAGGCAAATTCTGTACAAAGACTTGCACACTAAGTGCCTGTCCTGCCTAGGACCCGAAGATGACTATAAAACCTATTCCATCTGTCGGTTGTTTGTTCCTAAAACCCTGCAGTCTAGGCTCTCCATGCTTAATACTTTCTTCAAGACCTAACTCTAACTCTTAAAACTTTTGGCCCACTCTACTATGTCGAAAGGCCTTGATGTCGGCCTCCCACACAAGAAAAATTTAAAAAACCTAGAGAGGGTTCATCTTCTGTTGTCTCAGAATCAGATGTACCCAGTGAGGTGGTCAGACATTCAATTTAAAAACAAACAAATCTGTTAGGGGAATAATATAAAAAATAAAAAAGCAGAAGACTGAATGCTGTAATTAAATTAAAAGGTGCTTCAACAAAGTATTAGTTTAAGTGTGTGCACACTTATGCAACCAGCTTATTGTACGCTTTTTATTTTTTTTATATTTTTTCCCCTAAAAGATTTGTTTTTCAATTGAATTGTACAGGTTATAGGTCACATTAAAGGTGGGAAAAGTTTTGAAATTATTTATTGTGGTCTCATTTTTTTATATCACAAAAACCTTACATTTTAACAGGGGTGTGTAAACTTTTTATATCCACTGTAGGTGAAGTTAAGGCAAATGTAGAAGGCCTTTGGCTGACCAATTTTGCTGATGACTGGAAGATGGAAACGATCACTGAATCCCCCAAAAATGTTGATATTGTCAAGGAAGGATTGACAGAAACAAGTAACTGGTGATGAAACATGGCCTAAAACTCATTAAAAATGCTTAACTATAGCCTTTGTGAAGGCAGCCACCCTGCAATTTCCAATATCGATAACACTTTTCCAAGAGTAAACCCTGTGGAAAGGGACTTGGGAAGTCAGGTTGACAGTAACCTGAACTTTGACCACCACGTGTCCATGGCAATGAGAAAATCCTTCTATGTGGTGCAACTTATCATAGTGCCACTATACTCAGCCCTCATTAGACCAATAATTGAGTACAGTGCACCCTTCAGCATTATACCTGGCCAGGCTGGAGCAGGTGCAGACGTTTTTCACTAAAAGAATACAGGGTAAAAGTATATGTCCTATACAGACCACCTCAAAGCCCTGTCCCTGTACTTGGTCACCTAAAGACTACTGAGGGGTGATCTATGCCTAAGCTACAGGGCATTCTCTGATCCAGCCCTAATGAATCTGCTATGTATTCACAATAGAATTACCTGACCCAAGTATCTAAACCTTGTCTGTGACACAAAACATTTTGGCCGGATATGTGTCTCAGAGATTACCCCTTCTCTGGAACAAATTCCCTATTCAAGAGAAACAGAACTCTTCAGTAAGCCTATTCAAATGCAGTTTGGACCAATGGATGGGAAATTACTAATTCACCCTTGGTTGTCACCTGTGACTTTTATGGCCAAGGGCAGTTTGTACATGCCCTAAGACACAGGCATATACCAAAGCCACTCTAGCCTGTGGGCATTGAAAATTGGGAAAACTGAGGCATGAATGGCTAGGCTGACAAAGGCTCTTGGGCCATTAGCCTAGTAACCTCCTATGATCATATATTGTATAACTGTCACAATGAATACTTGTGAGATATGGATAAGTTATCCAGCACATATGAGACATATGGCCACATAACCCATGTTACTACTTTTGTTTTAGCACTCTACAAAATGTCATATGTCACAGCATCCAGAAAACATATTGTTAATAATGACAAGAGATGAGTTTACAACAGCAATACATTTGTAACATCAATTCACGGGGACTAGAGGTAACATTTTTTATCATTTATCACAGACTTTAGCCAGTTCATTTTATATACAACATTGGGTGTCAATTGCCATGGTCAGTACCAGATGTGGCATCCTTTTGTCAATATGACATAGTAACGTTTTAACCCTGATGATTCGGGCACTGAGGCCCCTCTCCATTACACCCACCATCAACCCTGTCAACTCCTGATGGGTAAAAAAATCTCCACCTCCACCACTTTTGCTCCTACAGAGTACCACTGCACTAACAGCTGGGTCAGAGCTACCTGATGCTGGTGGAGCAGGTAGGGCAAGAGGTGCCACTGAAGCCCTTTGTGGAGGTATGGAGAGACAAACTATATGGTTGGTCTAACTCCTTGTGCCGATGTTTATTTTGATTTCAGCAGCAATGTATTAAATATATATACATATATATATATATATATATATATATATATATATATATATATACATATATATATATATATATATATATATATATATATATATATATATATATATATATATATACACACACACACACACACACACACACACACACACACACACACACACACACACAAAAGAGAGAATTAGATCTCAATGGCATGTCACATTACTTCTTTTTATTTCAATGCAGAAACCAATATGAGAAATACATATGTACACGTTTACCATATCCAGATATGATGGGAAGGCAGTAATGTGTCATAAAATTTATCATTTGCAATGATATGAGCTGACAAACAGAATAATATATTTGACTATGCTTTCAAAATTAATAACTGCATTTGCAAATATTGAATTGTTAATGTGATGCAATATATTGCAGTTAATATCTTAGAAATTTTACCCTGTAAAAAAATCTAATGTCTGTTTTTGGTTACTGAACCCACACACACACAATTAACCTGATGTACTTATTGCCTAATGCAATAACCAAAAGCTATTGGAACAGGCATGTAGGCTTCATATAAAAGTTAAAGTATGCCTGCCCAAGATGCTATACAGTGATGGTCTGAATATACATTTCCTGCCTAACTGTTGCTCTTGGGCCATTAGCCTAGTAACCTCCTATGATCATATATTGTATAACTGTCACAATGAATACTTGTGAGATATGGATAAGTTATCCAGCAAATACGAGACATATGGCCACATAACCCATGTTACTACTTTTGTTTTAGCACTCTACAAAATGTCATATGTCACAGCATCCGGAAAACAGATTGTTAATAATGGCAAGAGATGAGTTTACAACAGCAATACATTTGTAGCATCAATTCACGGGGACTAGAGGTAAATTTTTTTTATCATTTATCACAGACTTTAGCCAGTTCATTTTATATACAACATTGGGTGTCAGTATTTATTCTGAATGCAGTCATAAAAAAATATCTGTAAACTGGATTTGAACTTTGCATTATGTGACCTCTTTCTCCAAGATCACTTCGCTTACACCTTGTATCACAGACATATTTAGCTGACAGGTGGAATTTTTTTAACTCTGTATTGTGCAGAGTGCTAACAGAAGCACATGTGTCAGTTTAAATTGCACTACTGATGGCATTCCAAATTAAATGTTTCAGTTTTACCCGAGGAAGTGAACTGTTGATCACTGCCAGGAAACACTGGCAGTCAAGAAATGTGCATGGCCACACAGCACACAAAGGATGGAGAAGAAATTATATAAAGTAAAGGAAACATTTATTTAAAATGTCCATTGCTGATGTTACCGCCACTTTGTTGTCTTTCAACATGAACTATGCTTCTTAGATGTCAGTACCTTCACTCAAACAGCACCCTCCCTGGATTTGAACAACCAAATCAGTGAATTAACAGCACACAATTGAGATGACGACTGGCATTTGCCACAGACACAGACATATATGAGGGAAAAGAAAATGCAGATTACATATAAGGAATATGTTAGATTGTATCTATTTACATTAAAACTGCAACAGAAACAAGCTCGGAAAGGTGTCCTTTGTAATT
Organism: Protopterus annectens; assembly: GCF_019279795.1. Lineage (NCBI taxonomy): Eukaryota > Metazoa > Chordata > Ceratodontiformes > Protopteridae > Protopterus > Protopterus annectens. The sequence continues at coordinate 360,726,384 of NC_056731.1, read as the reverse complement.
TTCCAGTAGATGTATGGATGAATGTTATCTTAACAACAGTTAAGCTGATATTTCCTCACAGACTATAAAATAAATATTTGCATTGAAGCTGTTTTCTTATCTTTATTTTGTGGACAGCATTCCCTTATCTATGATTTTATAACAGTATTGTCTCCTTTGCATTGCTATTGATATGTGTTCCAGTGAGTAAGGTACATCCTTAGAATTATAGAATTGTTACTCAGAGGCACAAAGTGTCGTCATAAACAATTATCAAAACTTTAGGAGCATTGTTCTCCTAACTCAGTCAGTGTAATCCCAGAATTTACTGTTAAGTCTCTTCTCCTTGACACACCCTTCATAAGTGTACATAAAAGAGGATAGATTGTGAAACACTGATTGTTCCTGCAGTCAGAGTAATTATTTGCACATGCAAGCCCTTTGCAAGTACACTTCTCAGTGCTCATCCTTGCAGAGGTAGGGTGTGTGAATGCATTCATCTGATGTTGTTGATCTTCATTCATTCATGATGGATGGGCTTCAGTTCCATCCTTGGAACCGACTTGGCCGATATACAAGCTTGCGTCAGCCAGAAACTCTTGAACTAAGGTTACCCATAATGGCCCTCTCCTCATCTCCTCAGATCTTGTTTGCCCCATAGAGTTTCAAGATATGTCAGGCCAGCTCTCAAGCTAAGTGTTCTGTTTTTTTTCTTTTTTTTTTCTCAATATTTGAAATTTAGTCTTATATTCTTCTAAAATCCTTCCTTTTCTTAGTCGTTTATAGTTACAGATAATTCCTTTTCTGTGTGAGTGAATTTTTCTCCCCTTTTTTACCTTATTGGTATTTCTTCTTACCATTGTTGGTATAGGCCCCTCCCTTCATTTATCTTTTGGTATTCTAAATACCATCGTTGGTATTCCCTTCTCCCTTTCCTTTACCTTTTGGGTATATTTCTATTTACCATTGTTGGTAAATTATAAAAAAAAATCTTTCTTTCTTCTATGTGCGTGCGTGCGTGCGTGTGTGTGTGTGTATATCTCTAGTTGTGTAACAGGATATTTCATTGTGGTTCAATTGCTGTTTAATTGCTGTTTGATTGTTCTTATCTGTATTTCTTGATAATGGCTTACAAGAAGGGCACTACTGAATTTAAACAGTGTGACAAATGTGGCAGGAAGATGCCAAACTCTGATGGGCATTTCCCTTGCATATATTGCCTAGGAGTATCAAATTTGAAGAGTCAACCTCTGTGCGAGCTCTGTAAGGGCTTTAGTGCGTGCACCTTAACTGAGTGCAAAAACAAACTAATCTTAAAAGGTCGCTTGAAAACCCCTTTCTCGGAGGCTTTATCCGAGGCGGAGGTCTCAACCCCTCCTAAAAACGAGATGAAGAAAAGGAACCATTCAGCTCCATTGTCTCCTCAGTCCCAGGCTTCAAAAACTACTTAGGCCCAGGTTCATATGGAATGGAAAACTAAACATGCCAAGATGACTCTGACACCTACCTCAGCACCAGAGCCTAAAACTCCATCGACAGTGCCGTCCTTGATTACTGAACAAACAACCATTATTCCCATGGTACCAACACTTTACACAGTACCACAGACCCTCTCAGCACCAACAATAACTTCCTTCTTAAAACTGGTTATTTATCCTCCCTCATCATGACCTTCTGGTCTTTTGACCATGGTGGAGAAGGTCGAGACACTTGCCAGGACCCGATATTCCCCATCCATTAACCCTTTTGTTGTTCAACAGCTAAGTCCATTCCTTGACCGACCTGAATCTCCATCAAGGATGTCAGCTCATTCCACCAAGAGCCTTTTTGAACTCAATGTAGTGAGACTTGTGGATTAGCTCCTCCCCACAGGTCTTGGAGTTCCACTACTAGATCTTGCAGTAGTTCCAGCACCTTCTTGTGGACCACAGCTCAGTCAGAGCCAACTCACCGTCAAGACTGTGACTGGTATGTCAGTACCCTGATTCCTAGTATGGTGCCGATTTTTTCTACAGTGCCATTTACGTTTCCTGTTGCTTTGGCAGCTCTGAGTCCTCTCGCGGCTCCTTCCCTTGAAGTTTGATCATCAGAGCAGGGTGTGAACCCGGTTCCGAGCTTGTCTTTCTCAGTTTCGGGCTCCCATCCCTCTTCGGGCAGGCCTGCCGTTCAGGTGATGGAGAGGGCACTCACCTCAGCAGGCTTGCAGTTGGATCCTTTGGTGCCAGAATGTCATATATACATGTCCTCTGGTTCACAGATGCCACAGTCCACTACTCTGGGACATTGGGCACAGAAGCACCAAGATACCCTATTGCAGGGTGCCCTCTCTTTGGAGCCCTCTTCAGACCTTCCTCCTGAAGAGCCACCCTGTAAGAGATCATGCAAGAGAAAACACGTTGATTCTCCTGAGGAATCTCTCACCGAAGATACAGATTATGATGAGGGGGGAAGGGTCCCCATGGTCGCCCCCCCCCTGAGGATACTGGAGACCTTGAAACAGAGGGGTGACTGGAAGTCCACCAACCCTTCCTCGGAGGAATCTGTATTCTTGCAGTCTTTCTCTGCCTAACCCTCTACTTCCTGGGTGACCTTGCCTGCAGATGAGGTGGTCAAACTCATTGTGCAGCGTGCCTGGAAGGGCCCTGACACCATTGAGCCAATCCCCCAGATTCACAGTAACTCTAATGATTGGCTATTCTGTTTCAGTACTTGCTGTGATTGGAAGTTGTATTTCTCACAACGAGAATACATTTTGTTGTATCTTGTTGTACTTTTAGGTTAAAATTATTTGATTATTTTTTATTTTCATGCTTTAATTTAGATTGGCTATTAGCTTATGTTTCTATCTACTTCACTACCGAATGCCAGTACACTTGATATATTTGTGTGTTTTTTTCCCCTTGCATGACCTTTATAATTAGGCATGTAGCATATCCACTGTGGGTATAACATTTCTATATAGCAGTGTTTCTTCCTCTTAGATTTGATTTGATATAATGCCTTTTCTATGCACAACTGTTCTGAACCATTAGTTCAGTTTATTAATGCAAAATAGTAGTTTTGCATGATTGGCTATCATACTGTAAGAAATATTCTTGATTGGCTAGTCAGCCTTATTATTCACTTTGATTGGAAGTTGTTTTCTTTACATTGGGAAAATATTGTGTACATTATTTTAGGCTGTATCTACTTGATTTATTTTTATGTTTTTTATATTTTTATGTTTTCTATTTTTATAATCTAGATTGGTTATTAGTCTCACCCCGGGATTCATGAAGCTTGTGCCAGGTGCAAGCACAGCATCGGCGTTCTAACACCAAATATTGCCGCCGAGCGATCCAGGTATGAGCTGTTTCCATGTGCACTACCTGTGTACGCTATGCCCGCACATCTCCCAGGCCCTGTATGCTAATTACCCCATGTACAGCAGTGTAGCATGCAAATGAAGGTATGTAGCAATCCAGGAAGTGGTGCAGGTGTAGTGTAAGCATGCAGAAATGTAAACCGTAGAAAACGGTTTACATTTTTGCAAACATAAAATCGGAGCCATGACAGCCGACCAAACACATGTATTATATTGTTAATATATGCCAATGGCTAAATATATAGCCATTGGCATAAAATATGTACAAAATATAAAATTAACATTTAATATATATATATATATATATATATATATATATATATATATATATATATATATATATAGTCGCACTATCGCGATGTGGAAGCACAGGGCAGTGGTGCGCAAAGGGGATCGCAAGGAAAATATAAAAATATAGAATAAAACTACAGTGAAACACATATCACGATTTCCCCATAATAGTCAATGGCAGGCATGCTACACCATACTATGGCGCAAGGGCTGCTAAGGGGCTGTGACAGTGTTATGCGCAGTAGCTAGGAATTAGTAGGCAATACCATGCAAATGAGAGGAGTAATAGTGAATCACAGATTCCCCACTGGTGTAAGGATGCACCTCACAGCGTAGCATTATAACACCGAGGTGAGCCCTTGAGATAAAGATGACATCAAGAAAGGGGTGTGTCACCATTGCTGTAAGCGCATTGGAGCATTGCTAAACCAGTTTGTCCCTAGCTAGGCAAAGCTGCAGGATAGGGGTGTGTTGAACTGGCCATAGCTATGCTAAGCTGAGAGTACACAAGATAACTGAGTATGCATGTGAACCTAGATGAAAATGTGTGTAAACCCGGTAAACAGGTTTGCGGGGCATGCACTGCAGCTGAAACAGGAAGGCTATAGGAAAGAAATAAAGAAATTCTGCAGCAGTGAAATTGGAGTACAAATGACTAATTAACACCTAGGAGCCTACAGTGGGCCATTGACAACAGCTAACAAGGTTGCAAGCAGCTACCTGCAGAACATTAAAGGGGTGGGGCTGTACTGCAAAGAAAACAGTAAAGTGTAACAGCAGAACAAAGCAGATTTGCAGTATATCAGCTACAAGACACATTTTGCCATGACTGGGTAGGGAAAGTACAAAACAAGAAAGACAGCAGGTGAATGTATGCCTGATAATGGGAGGGGATCCGGGTTTAAAAGTGAATTAAAGGGCAACAAATTAATCAAGGCAGGCAAGCAGATCTCCGCAGTAAAGGCCCCACACTTGCAGTACTCCTTGCAAAACCCATAATTAAGACACACTGCAGCTGGAATAGCTCATACACACCCACTGACATCAGCAGCATACATAGCACAATAGTATAAAGTGTGAAAGCACCTCACACACATTTGTGTATTCCCATACACTGTGCACCAGTGGTGTATACAGAACTTTTAGTATGTACATATTAGGGGCTGCCATAGCTTTGATCCAACAGCATGTGTTGAAGACTGAAGGTGGTGTGGAGGATGATGCACACGACCACCTCAGGCACCAGAGGAGGAGGAGAGTGTTCAGACTCAGGGTAACCTACCAGGGGCTACATGATCTGGAGATAGTAGAGCGTTACAGGGTGGATAGGGACATCCTACAGCAACTTGTGGAGTTGTGCTGGCCATGCCTCAGAGCCCGAACAAACAGAGGGGAACCCATCCCAGTGGATAGGAAGGTATGTGTAAGCCTGAGAATACTAGCTACAGGTATCTTTCAAAGACCAACTGGGGATATCATGGGGATCTCACAGTCATCAGCATCCAGGGTACTACACCAGTTCCTGGATGCCATGTTACCACATGCCAATGAGCGCATATACTTCCCCCGAATGCAGGAGGAGTTGGCCAGCAATATGCATCTCTTCCACCATGTGGCAGAATACCCGGAGGTACTGGGTGCAATAGACTGCACGCACATACACATCAAGTCACCACCTGGTGAGCAGGGTAGGCACTACATAAACCACAAGGGATACCCCTCCATCAACTGCCAGGTCGTGTACAATGCCTAGGGCATTATCATGGATGTGTGTGCTGGCAGCCCTGGAAGCTATCACGACTCCCACATCTGGCATGCCTCACAGCTGTATCAATTTGCCAGGGGGACATCCCAAATGGCCACGTGGTGGGGGATGCTGGCTATGCACTGGAACCGGGATGACGACTCCCATCAGAAATGCGCACACACCCATGCAGGAACGCCATAATGAGGCACACGCACAAACCAGAATCATCATAGAGTGTGTATTTGGGATGCTGAAATCATGGTTCCATTGCTTCGACATATCTGGTGGAGCCTTACAGTACTTTCCAGGCACGTGTGCCCACATCTTCATAGTATGTGCCTTGCTACACAATATGGTCCTGCCCAAACAGCCCACCACCATTGCCAAGGGCCCCACAGGCACAGAGGTAGTCAGACCATGAACACCCTGTGCTAGCTCCAGTAGGCAGATGGAGGCGTGCCCAGTATGCCCATGCCTTGGCAAAGAGGGAATGTATAGCACACACACTGACAGTGTAGGCACCTAGGGACTGACACCTTCCTCCACCTGCACACACAGTAAAAATGGATGGCACACGCACAAGACTACCTGTAAATTGTCATGTATAAGCATTCTACTGTGTGCATCCAACATAGGCATCCCTCAACTATTGCACACACAACTGCCATTGGCACAAGGTAAGTCAACACCTCAACAGTAAATTAAGCTATCAGCATGTACTGATACTGTATGTATAGATTCATAGGTAGGTACTTGGCCAACTGCCAGAGGCCATTCATAAGCCCAGCCAAAATGTGTCAGCTTTTGCCACCCCATTGATTCATTAATTGTCCATTTGTGGAGAAGAGCCAATGGCAGGATCCCTGGGGTGCATCTACTGTTCCCCATCCACTATTCAAGGTTTCTCTTGCAGAGTGTTAATAAGGGGCTCTGTATAATGTAATTAGAGATGTTGTTCCAAAGTATGGGGTGTGTCTGTGACAGGAATCTGTCCCTCCAGCATCTTTCAGTTATTGTTGTGGCAAAGTTCAGCTCACTACAGTTTGTGGCTCACTGTGGCATGGATTCCCATAGGTGGAGCATATCCATTAAGCCTGAGTTCGACATGGAAGTGATGGCCAGCAGAGATCATCTCTGGGTAAATGAAATGCCCCTGAGTAAAGCAGGAATTTATTCAGTCTGGCTGCATAGGCCATATGCTGGAGGCCAGTATTCCCCTTGGCGAGGTACATTCGTGGACCTCCCAGCTGTTGGAAGTGTCTTCTGAGGTACATCCCAAATGGGTTATTATACTCTATGATGGGACTGATGAGTGCTGAGTAAAGGGGCACTATAACCTCAGTATGTCTAGATGGGAATCCTTTAGCAATCAGATGGCCTACATAGAAGGATGTCCTAACTACTGTGGAGATATGATTGTCAAAGGGGAGATCACTATCTACCTTAGTCCCCAGATACCCCATTACCTTGTCCATATTAAAGTGGCTGCCACTTATGTGTTAATATGTGGGTGCTTAATATTCCACAATGGAATGACCATGCAGTTAGTGGCACTTGGCTGGAGGCCGTGATGTTGACACCCTGTTTATCTCTGTGAGTCCCCTAGAGGGATGTCTGTGTCAGCTGGACTATCAACCATGGCTCCCCGTTTGCAGTCATTGCCAAACATGGTCTGCTGTAGTCCACCTGTGTTTGCCTGTACCTCTGAGAAGTATATGCCAAACAGTAGGGCTCCCAGGACTGAGTCCTGTGGGACACCAGACGTGACTGGTCAAGAGTTGGACCAGGAGACCGCTAGTCGTACCATGTGGGTTCTTTGTGTAAGCCCATTGGCAACCCAACCTGTGATGCATGGGTGTATGTACAGGCTGGTGTGTTTATCAATAATACCTGAGTGGGCATGGTGTCAAAAGCCTTGGCGAGGTCCAGGTAGTATGTGTGAACCACCTCCCCCATCATCTAATGTCTTGGTGACTGTATGTCGAATGTCAAACAGGTTCAGTAGGCATGAACTGCACTCAACCAAGCTGACCTGGGTTGGGTCACATGTTTGGAGGTTACCGATGTCTTTGTTAATGAGCGCCATGAGGATGCGATTCATACCATTGCAGACCAGGCTAGTCAGGCTTATGGGGTTGTAGTTACCATGGTCATTTGTGATTCCACCTTGATGGAGTGGAATAACAGTTGCCATACGCCATTGTATGGCCATGTAGCCTGTGGAGAGGCTGAGGTTGGAAAGTTTAATTAGGTGGTGGGTCAGGTTGTGTTGTACAGTTTGCAAGATGCAGTCTGGGACAACATCTGCCTCCATTGACGCTGTGTTCTACTGTTAGAGAGGGCCATTTCCACCTGTGTGCCTCTGATGTGTGGGATACTGTACCTTTCAGGTAGTGTTGTGGGTTGTTTAGGGGGTGAAGTATACACTGAATGTATCTGCAAGGATGTTGTCAATATCAGTAGGGTCAGCATATTTTGTGCTATATTTCACTGGCACAGTGCAAATCAGTGTGTCACCACTTTGATCCCTGACATAGCCAAAGAAGGCTTTGTGGTTATCTTTCGAATCCTTGTGTATTCTCCTGCTGATGTTAGCCTTGGATGATGTCAAGAGGGACCTACGTATCATACTAATAGTGATCACGGATGTCTGCCCTTCATGGGATTTGCTGTTTGTCTGGAACACTGTCCTACTTCTGTAGTATAGCCTGTTTATTGCAGAGGTCCACCAGACTGGTGTCCTTGTCTAGGAGGAGTGAGTCTTGGTTTACCAGTGATGGCACAATCCATACATCCGTGTAGGTGCTTATAGACTGCATTTATAAATCTGTCTGTATCTTGAGCAGTGTTTCCCCTTAGCATGGGGGCTGTGAAACCCCCCCACCCCTGTCACTAGTAGTGTAAATTTAGCTGTAGGAAAGGTATACACTGTGGTATCCATGGGTGAGGGAGATGCTTGGGTGTGGAAACAGTGAATAGTTCATGGTTAGATTTAACCAGTGACTGGTTAACCTCCACTGTGGTGCACCTGTTGCCCATGTTGGTGATGACCATATCTAGTATGTTTCCACCTCTTGTTAGGGAGGTTACCACCTGATACAGTGTATATGAGGTGATAAATTCCAGGAAGCGCTGGGCCTGGAAGTGAGTACTGGAGTAAATTTCCTAGTTAATGTTATGGTAGTTGACATCAACCAATGCCAGGGTGTGCATTAGGACTGTCATGTTCTCCACTGTCTCCAGGTAGGTGGAGTGGTGGTCCTGGGTCATGGAGGGTGATCCGTAGCAGGCCACAGTTTACATTGCAGTTGTGGTGATGTTAGCTGCACATTGATGATCTCAGAGGTATCATGCTGCCCCACTAACCTGGAGGTGTAGGTATCCCTGATAAATATGGATACACCCCCTCCATGTCTGTGTCAGTCCATGTTCTGTGGCTGAAATGTGTGGTATGAATTGTAGTCTGGTAGTGCTGGTGTGCTCTCAGGAGCCTGAAGACAGATCTCAGTTACTGCACAGATGTTGATGTTGTCCATCCTAAGGAGTGCTGTGAGTGCATGCATGTTGTGATCACAACCCCTGGTGTTGAGTAGCATAACCCTCATTGATTCTGCTATTGTGCTGTTTATGGAGCTGGTATTCACCTTTGAGACTCTCCTAAATAAGGCACCATGGGGGCGCCAATAGCCTTGGCCAGTATTCCAAAGACTAAGGCTAACACATAGGCCAGTATGGTATTGTTGCATGCATGCTCCCCATCTGTGCTTGTTTTTCATCTCTCCTGTAGGTAACCTACTGGTAAGCAATAGAAAGCCTTAAACTTATACAAGTCTTCTAGCTTCCAAGATAGGCTTTTGGAGTGACTAAGTATCAGTGTTCTGTATGTTCTTGCTGTACTTAACTGTTTCCTGACTACATGGTGATTTCTCACTGTATATTGTGATCTTAAGGTCTGTTTATTCACATATTATGGCTGTGATGGCCTGCACTTTAGAGGTTCACAGATAGCCTACTACCTATCTGCCCAAGGACAATTAGAAGCATAGCTAGAGTGTGTTGGTTTCTCCGCACCATTGGTGAAGTAACTGAGCCTCTGTCAAGCATAGCCAATGAAGCAATTCCAGGCAGAGTTGCTGGAAGCTGTTGAAGACTGGGGTTGTGGAGGGTGATAGGGGCACTTAGTGATCTAAAGAGGGCATGTTAATGTGACAATTCCACACCATTCAATTTCCCCAACAGGTCTCGCAGCTGTCAAACTGGACAGGCTCCCTCACCCCCTGGCTGTATGGTTCTGGGCCACATGATCCCAGGGGTGTATATTCTGTTGCCCATTCACACAACAAGGTTTCCCTTAAAGTGTGTCAGTGAGGGGCTATGCCTAATGTAGTTAGGAATGTAATGTATTCTCTCACAGTACATTTGTTATATGTTATTTCAAGAGTAAGTGAAGCTCAGTGGGTTTGGGGGCCTCCGCCCTTTCCTTAGCCTAGGTTACACATAGACATCATCTAAACAGGAAACAGGCGGAAGCAACGTTAATGTCAACAGTGTAATGGTTACAGCATCTGCATAGTATCTGTGCATTCAAGGTCCCAATCACGATAAAGGCAGGGATGTTTATCATGTTCAAAAGTATACCTTAACCACAGCTTGCATATATAGGTAGTAATCGTCTGTATAATAAACATTCAAAACACTCATATGAACCCATGTGTGCTAGAGAGTACAGTCAACAGAGAACTTAATGTTATGTAAGCACATAGTGAGATGTTACTTCACTGACATATATATATCCTGAGTAGTTAGCGGATGTGGCAGTGTTTACGCACAGGTTATACATTACAAAGTTTATTTAACTGTATTTAACCGCTGCTATAATGTCACATAAACATGCTTACAACTGCTTAAATGAGCCTTATTCTGGAGTAATAAACATTTATAAAGCGTTACAGATGCTGAACCCTGGACCATGCACACTATAGTCATGGGACTTACCACTAAGCCATCTGAGGTGTATACATGTTTCATGGTCTTGAGACTACACCTTATACCATATGCATTCCACTGTAATGATCACAAATGGGACAGTCACTTTGTGTACATATGTACAGTACATTGTAATGTACTGTAGTTTGTGAACCAACGCATTCCAGTCTACATATGTATTACTGTTACAAATTAATCCAAAATATATATATATATATATATATATATATATATATATATATATATATATATGCATGTCAGTGATGTCTCTGGCACACACACACACACACACATAGATATATATATATATATATATATATATATATATATATATATATATATTATACAGTTACATCAATAGCCATATATATAAACATCGTGACACAGAAGCACTCCAAAGGAATTGGAGTGTACACAAAACATATACAGCTCTGGTATTATAACTATTAATATTAACCTAATTCACCATAGAAGGGATGGTTGCTGTGTATGTGAAGATTGGGGTGGGGGAGGAATGATGGGTAATGAAATCATGCATCAAGGAGGGCCTGGGTTGGATGTTCAATAAGTGAACTGGAGGGGTATACATGGAGTTTGGGGACAATTAAAAAAGGACACAAAACAAGAACCTTTCTCATTCATAATACACCCTGTCATGTCACATTGCAACACCTAATTTCACAAACATATGAACATTAACATGTATCATACATATGTACACCAACTGATTGTCATATTTGTTTTCAGTAGTGAGGAATGCCTGTAGTAAAATGTATATACTAAACACCATAACATTTGTACATATCTCAGATGCCTTAATGGTAAAGTCAGTAACTGTGGTGTTCAGGGTCCCGGGTTCAAGGTCTGCAACGGCTGTTAAGTTATTTTGAGGGCCAGAATAAGGGCTGTTGGATGCAGGTTGATTAAAGCACTCTCAAGCAGTTGTAAGCAGGTTTCCACGGGTTTGTGCTACGGTAAGCAGCGCTGAAACATGGTAAACAGAGAAGCGCTTCACAGGTTTAACCTTTAATTAACATCATATATATATATATATACACACATATATATATATATATATATATATATATATATATATATATATATATATATATATATATATATATATTTATATATATATATTGAGAGAGAGAGAGAGATACATAGAGACATGTCGATATATACAGATCTACATATATATGTAGATATACAGATAGGTTAAAAACATCTACACATCTATGGAGGTACAGATAAACGTATGCAATAATATATATATCTATATACATATACACACACACACATATATATATATATATATATATATATATATATATATATACACACACACACACACACACACACACACACACACACACACACACACACACACACACACACACACACATACATGTGTGTAGACAGCATCCGAAGTGTTCATATCTGAGTATAACATGGACCATAGCAATCACACATCCCCCCCCCCCAAACAATATGAACATAACATATGAAGAGTATATGACAATACACTATTACAAATATGTTCTATGGACACAGTCACCAACACAACTGCAATGACTGCAAATATCCATGACAGAAATACACAGACAGCTTTCATTTTGCAAAACTTTATTACATTCCGCAGTATTGCCAAAAGGATTCAAGGACTAACAGTACCTGCATGCTGTACAGGAAGCATTTAACAGTGCCTTAATGAATCAGCCTGCAATTACCATAGTATTATTCCACTAAGGGATAGGTGTTCACATAGGGAAAGAACACCCACACACTTATAGACGTTGTAAAAATGGGGTTACTATACACCTGCATGTGCTATGTACACCCACCATCATCTACCCCACAACCAAAATAATTACATCAATGCATACTGTCATACCATAACCAATTATTCAACTACTGTACAACATCTGCTGAAACCTTAACATACCTGGACACAGACACACTAACATGGCCCTGTGTGAAATAGTTGCTGTTATACAATTGAACAGCTGCTGATGTAACAGGGTTTGTATGAACTAATCCCGATGTTCATCATGCATACAGCTGCAGTCATAACAGATGGGGTTCTCCTGCCGTCAGGCAGGTCCTCGGTCGGCCGAATTCCAAAGTCTAGGTCCGGCGTCGGTTGTTGTCGCTTCTTCCCTGACGTCAGTGTGCCAGGGGTATAAAACAACCAGCCGACGCCATTTTCTTCAGTCTTTCTTGCCGCGCGGTGCCCGAAGCAGAAGCAGTTCACAAGTGCCGGTCGGCCAGCTCCTGAAATTACGAAAATTTTGCAACCGAAGTCTTCTTTAAAGCTAAGTACCCCGTTGGGGAAACTTTTCTTGCCTCAGACCGATGTCAGACAAAGTTAATAATTGTATTTCTTGTGGGAAGCAAATACCGCATAAGGATTTTCATTCCCTCTGCATTCCTTGCTTAGGCCCAGACCACGACGTCTCGGTCTGTCGTTTTTGCGCTACATTCAACAAACGCACCATTAAGCGTCGAGCGGAGTTCGCCCAGCACTATTTTGACAAAAAATTTAACTATATTATGTCGTCGGATACTCCAATTCCAGTTTTGTCTAAAAAACACAAAGATAAGGACCAACACATGAGGTCCGCGGCCTCTACCAACACCACGCCAAAGCCGACTACAGGTGGTCCGGTTCTCAGCGAGGCGCCTACGCAGCCCCTGCCTACTGATGACACTTCATTGGCGGTGTCTTCTGTGCCCGAGGTCGCAGGCTCCTCGGCCCACACTCCGACTACAGATAGCGAAGCCACTCTTGGTGGTGAATCTCAAAATGTAGACAGGTCTGCCTCCTCTCAAGGTGTCTTCAGACCTTCCTCTTCTTTTTCTATCAAGGCTTTCACTAAGTCTAAAGCAGCCATGCATTCTAAGAGACAAGCTCCAAAGGGCCTTTCTCCAGGCCCCATGCTTAAAAAACAGATGCTTAAAATGGCTGAGGATTTGATTACTCTTATCAGGGGTTCTCAACCCCCCTGGACCAAAGGCCCAGAGTGGAGGAAGAATCCCCCTCCTCTGACCAGGCCTCCATTATTTCAGAGCACTCTGATGAACAGGAACATTCTTACTCCCCTTTTGAAGATTCTGATGCTGAGGAGTCCATCCCCTCTGTCTCCCCCCCAGAGGATTACTCGTTTGGGGAAACCTTGCATACCTTAAGGGAACACTTCCACTGGGAAGGCCAAGAGTACTCAGATTCCAAAAAAAGGCTTAGGGATTTTCTCTTGCTACCTCAGCACAGGCCTCTGGCTATACCTCCTGTCTTAGACATACTAGATGATGTGTACTCGGAGGCCTGCCTTAACCCGGATTCTTTACCTCCAGCCCCAGTCAAGCCTGACAGGTACTACCGGGTTCCTGACTCACACCAATTTTTATACAAAAGCCATGCGGCTGACCCAGAAACTATCTCACAGGGCCCCAAGGGAATTAAGGCCTCCACTGCTAAAAACCGATTACCTTCCGAGAGATTCCAGATCCTTAGAAAGGTGGGGAAAAAGGTATACACCTCGGCCACCTTAACCATGAGGGCATTAAACTGCCAGTTCCATATGCTAAAGTACCAACAGTTTCTGTTATCACATTTGAGAAGCAAAATGTCACAACCTGAACAACCAGACTTGAAGGAGTTGCAGGATTTGATGCATAGTGCAGAACAAGTGGGTAAACATACCTTGCAATGTGGTTTTGATGCTCTAGAGGCCTCATTTAGAGCTGCTGTTACAGGATCAGTCATACGTAGACATGCCTGGCTCAAGGAGCAAACTTTACCAGATCATGTCAAAGCTAAATTACTAGATGCCCCTCTTCAAAAGGATGTATTATTTGGTGTTAAAGCTGAGGAGGTATTAAAGAAAATGGAGGAATAGGCTAAATCAATGCAAACAGTGAAAGATTTTCTACAGTACAACCTCCACGTTTCAGTAGAAATTGGCCTTCCAAAAATTGGTCCTTTCCAGCCACGGACAGACCCCAAAGAGGTAGATACAGGCACCCGAGGGGCAGAGGGCGATCTCAAGGATCGTTTAGGGGCAGACAATGGCAAGCTCCTACACAAAGAGGTGGTGAGGATAGTTTGCAGCCATTCAGAAAGCAAGCCCAATGACTTTCCCCTTTGCATGCCAAGCAAGGCCCAAATGGCAGCACCCTTAGGCGGAAAACTGGCATTATTTTCAAAAAATTGGCATATTGTGACAAAAGACAAATGGATCCTGGACATTATAAACAGAGGCTACAGATTCCATTTTCACACCCTTCCAAAAATGAGAGGCATGCCAAACCTGCCACACAATCACGAGGCACAGGAACAACGACAAATTTCAGATCTCATGGACATGCAAGCTATTCAAGAGGGACCTATTCACGCAGAAGGTCAAGGTTTTTATTCCAGACTATTCCTGGTACCAAGGAAGGAAAAGATTGGAGACCTATTTTGGACCTATCCATCCTAAACACATTTTTACTCATACCAAAATTCAAGATGCTCACATTACAGCAGCTTCTTCCCATGCTGGGCAAGGAGTCTTGGCTGGTAACACTGGACCTCAAGGAGGCATACCTGCATGTCCCAATCAGACAAAATTGCAGGAGATACCTCAGATTTCTTGCAGGTTCAACCCATTATCAATTCTCTGCATTGCCCTTTGGCTTATCTACTGCACCCAAAGTATTCACGAAATGCCTGGCATCAGTAATTGCCTACTGCAGACTTCAAGGGATACAAATATACCCATATTTGGACGACTGCCTGATCCAAGTGGACAGCAAGCACATACTTCTGAAACATCTGGCTTTTGTAATAATGTTGTTGAATTCTCTGGGATACACAGTCAACAAAAAGAAATCAAGGCTAATACCCTCTCAGAAAATAATTTTCCTGGGTGCCAACTTGGACACAAACACCCAGATGGTCTACCTCACGCCAGAGAAGCAGGGGCAACTAACTCAATACTTCAGAAAACTAGCAAATTTCACCAGGCTGACTGCAATCTGGGATTCATGGCATCTTGCATCCTACTAATCCCATGTGCAAAGCTGCATATGAGGAAACTTCAGTGGTACCTGAAAAACCTATGGTCTCAACACAGCCACAGTTTGGAAACAATAATACCACTAATTCCATGTCTTCAAAAGGAATTTCTGTGGTGGGCTCAAGCACGCCAAACAAACACAGGTCTCCCATTCTGCAAGCCTCAAGCAAATCAAGTCATCACAACAGATGCCTGGGACTACACCTGGGGGGGCGCACATGATGGATCGGTACATTCAGGGCAAATGGTCCCAAAAAGAAAAGCACCTTCACATCAATCAAAAGGAAATGCTAGCAGTAATAAATTATATTATAGCTTTCAAAGACCTTCTGCATCCAGGTCAACTATTGATAAGGACAGACAACACCACAGTAATGTGGTACATAAACAAACAGGGAGGAACCCATTCATACCCCCTATGCAGGCTGGCCATGTCACTTTGGAACATGGCCCTGGAATTACAAATCGAACTTCAAGCACAGTACTTGCCAGGCAAGGAAAACACGCTGGCAGACAACCTAAGCAGAAATATGACAGATCCACATGAATGGAAGTTGCATCCTCAAGTTTTTACAGAGATAATTCAAGCATGGGGAAGGCCAGACATAGATCTCTTTGCCTCCCACAAAAATCACCAATTGACAAAATTCTGCTCAAGGACTTTCATCCACAGGCCTGGAGAGTGGACACTCTCTCTTTCAGTTGGACAACAATGACAGTTTATGCCTTTCCACCTCTTCCTCTGCTGTCCAAAGTTCTATTAAAAACCAGAGCAGACAGACCAAAGATGATTCTCATTGCTCCAGACTGGCCAAGACAGCACTGGTACCCACTCCTGAGGAGCCTGACGCATTCCCCTCCATGGACCCTACCTCTAATGCCTCTTCTTCTGACTCAGCACAGCTTCAAAACTCTTCACAGTTAGCTGAAAACACTCAGTATGGCCGCATGGAAGATTCCTTAACATCACAACAGACCCTACTCTCCAAGGAGGTGCAGGATGTCATTTTGGAGGCCAGAAGGCCATCTACTAGAAAAGCTTACTCCGCAAAATGGAAACGGTTTTGTGCCTGGAATGAGAAAAAGGGCCAGAATCCTGAGAAGCTGAATTTACCTCAAATATTACAGTATCTAGCTGAGCTGCTAAGCAGTGGACTTTCATTCTCCTCCATCAAAATCCATGCCTCAGCCATTTCTGCAGAATACAACACTGATCCACCTTTATTCTCTCACCCCCTCTTAAGACAGTTCCTCAGAGGGGCAAAGAATATAAAACCCCCAAGGAAACAACCAATACCTGCTTGGGATCTCAATTTCATTCTAGAAAAGCTGACCTTGCCTCCTTTTGAGCCAGCTGCCTCAACAGATTTGCAATATTTGTCCTGGAAAACAGCTTTCCTTCTGGCTATCACCTCAGCTCGTAAGGTATTGGAACTACAAGCCCTCATGGCGGTGCAGCCTTTTATCATCTTCCATCAGGACAGAGTTTCCTTATGAACCAACCCGTCCTTTATGCCAAAGGTGGTATCCAGGGTAGCTTTGAATCAGGCTATACTCTTACCTACCTTTTACCCTAATCCTCAAAACAAAGGGGAGAGACTACTACATTCCTTGGACATCCACAGACAGCTGTGTTATTATTTGGACAGAACAAAGCCTTTCAGAAAATCAGAACAGCTCTTTGTGTCCTATGCTATAGGAGCTCAAGGGAAGCCAATTTCCAAACAGACAATCTCAAAATGGATAGCCCACTGCATACGCTTTTGTTACTCTTTTCATGGTAAAACTGTACCTGCAGTCATCAGATCTCACTCCACAAGGGCCACAGCTACCTCTGCAGCTTTCCTCAGAGGAGTTCCTACCAAAGATATTTTGGAAGCAGCCACTTGGAGTTCCGTGCATACCTTCTCCAAGCACTACCACCTACCATTATACTCCAAAACTAGAGCAGGCTTTGCCACTGCAGTCTTGCAGGGCATTCTGGCTCCTCCTAGTTCCACCTAGTGCCTACCACCCCTTTCTCAGCTTTGGGATTCTACCCATCTGTTATGACTGCAGCTGTATGCACGATGAACATAGTACAGTTTTGTACCTACCATAAATGTAGATGTTCGAGTGCTAATACAGCTGCAGTCCAGGTTTCCCTCCCTCCTTCCCCTCTTGGGACAGGCCTATTGGCTAACACCTCCTCATACATCCTGATTGGGGTATTCTTTTATGGTGTATTTGCTTGCAACTACTGTATTTTGATTATATTGCATTGCTTTATTACACAAATTTATGCATTGCCTTCCTTCTGGGTGCACCTGACATCTGGGGCAAGAAAAACTGAAGAAAATGGCGTCAGCTGGTTCTTTTATACCCCTGGCACACTAACATCAGGGAAGAAGCGATGACAACCGACGCCGGACCTAGACTTTGGAATTCGGCCGACCGAGGACCCGCCTGACGGCAGGAGAACCCCATCTGTTATGACTGCAGCTGTATTAGCAATCGAACATCTACATTTATGGTAGGTGCAAAACTGTACTTTCAGAGGGTTGAAAGGTTTATACACCAGGAAGTGTTACTGAGTACTGATTATCAGCACAGTATGATATACAATAACACCAAACTAAATATGTCTTGTAAGGACACTGTAAATCCCCTAACATTATATGCATAGCTATGCAGCCTTGAGCTGGTCAAACAACCTGGCCAGACTGAAACATATGCAGAAGTATTAGGTACAGACAAACCCTGCACAAATAGCAATGTTCAGAATTATAACAGCAGTACTCACATTTAGACCAAATCCTCTAGGCATTACACACAATATATTACTGTTCATCTCCATACAGCTGTTGCAATAGATTCCAAACAACACTTCTATGCTGTCTTCCTCACAAGTAAGGCAAAGTGACAACTCCCAAGTGGAGTACTCAATTATACTCCACTATAGCCATGGTATTGGCTATGGCAGTAGCAGTGCAGCTGATGTGCATGTAATTAGCTACTTAGGAACACCAATTGGTTATCGGGATAGCACATGTTACTGATCTGTAACTGTAAAAGGTTGCCTTGTCACACATTCAGACCATCTGTATCTACCTGTAGGACAGTACAAAACACTGAAAGATGAACCAAAAACTAGTATTATACTAGTCAATAACACCTCCAATTACTAAGAAGGTATGTATAACATGTAGTATGTCTGTGTATGTAGTACCTGTTCTGTAAGAATTACGGTGTAATCAATGCATATAGTGGAAATAGCTATCTTGTAGTGATGTATTGTTGAGCAGTAGTAATGCTTGTAGTATTCTATCCGTGTACTGCTGTAGGTCACAAGGCAAGCTCTGCATATACCACAAGGGATGATATGGGCTTGGAACTCACCAATTCACTTCCAGCCACTGTCAGTGTCAGGATTGGTCCAACAATTATGTGCTATAACAGGGGATAGTATATGTCGATATATTGTAACAGTCGACATATGTATGGGTGTATAAGTAAGATGAACATGTCAAAGGTGGGCTTACTGTGCAAATATGGTGTGCATTGTGGGATATTGTGCCAATAACTGTGTAATGCACAGTATTTTAGGCAGATCTGTATTTCATTCTATGTAGCAGTTCTGTTATGTTATGCAAATAGTAGTTATGTCTATTGGCAATTACAATACTCAATAACAGGATACATATCATTTGTATTCATCTGACAGTTTAGCAGCATGATAGCAAAGATAATTGGAATAACTAGGTAACTATCCATGCACATAACACATGTAATATCCACCTCTCTAGTATTGTTTGCAAGCAATAACAACTGTGCATGTATACATGTTATGCAAATGTGTAGTGACCCTTACAGGGCTGGACCTCTCTAGTATCATTTGCAAGCAATAAAAGCTGTGCATGTGTATATGTTATGCAAATGTGTAGTGACCCTTGTTACAGTGCTGGCCCTCTCTAGTATCATTTGCAAGCAATAACAGCTGTGCATGTGTACATGTTATGCAAATGTGTAGTGACCCTTGTTACAGGTCTGGGACAAATGGCTATGTGCACACCTACATAGAGTGGATATTGAGAGTAGAGACAAACTGGTTGAACTAACAGGTTTGTGTAGCCTAACCTCTCACTGCCAACCTAACAGCAGCCTGCACATGCTGTATATAAGGTTGTGCACAGCACTGGTAATGAAACAGGTTGCATATCATCTTTAACTCCAGTGTAACATCTGTAGTAGGAGTGTAAGATGTAGGAGACTGCTGCCCATGTGTAATAGCACTTCATAGGTGATGGCTTACACTATCTAATTATATCCTGATCATGTTGATAATGGCATCAGAGCCTATTGATACATGACTCTTTTTGGAGAGTGGGTGTCTGTGCCCAACAGAGCTCATGGTCCTGGTGGATATGTGAGTATATACCCAGAGAAGGAAACAGACCAGTCGACGCATCATCTGTAATCAACTAACAGGATGTGATGTGCTCCTCAGAGGAGGATTGCTGCTAAAGGTAGCTACTATGTTTCTGTAATAGCCAGTGTTGTCATGTCCATAATACAAATATTTACATGTGAGCATCACTGTCTAAAACATCTTCATAAGCAATAAGTAAACTAAATACAGTAATTGGTACTTGTAGTACTGAATGCTCATACACCCATGTCCACTAGTCAGCTACTGGTGTTTACTAATGTCAGCTTTGTGTATGTGGCCATCCTGGGGGAATGTAATCTCTATGCCATATACACTGCCAAACCCACCTAACACCATGCCCCACACATGGTTTAGGATGCAGCTACAGGGGTAAGCTGAAAGGCAGCCCAGTCTACAGCCATGACTGGACTGGACAGTCATGAGGTGTAGGTTAACACATGCATCTCATCATCACAACCAACAAATACCCTTACCAGAACACAGTAAAGACACCCACACACACTACCAGAAATCACACACATTCACAGATGCTTCTAAGTATCTGGCCAAAAAAGTGACCTCCCAAGCTGGAAGAAACAGACAGCGAAATACACAAACTGTATGACATAGTTTGCATAATTGTGCCACACCTCAGAACACGTAGCTGGAAACATACTCAACAGTACTCATTTGTGAATGCAAACTCTAGCATTATGTTACACACCAATCTATATGAGGGCATACATACTATCAGCTGCCTGTCTGCCATGATTAGCCACATACCCATACACTCAGACCACCTTTTGAACTATACTCATGGCTCTGGCATATTCCATGTTGTTGTGCAGTACCTGTGATGCTGTAGCCTGGACTGCATGGAAACACATGTAGGAACTATCAGGTCTTGTAGCCCATGCAGGTATGTCCCAAGGCCTGTGTAGCATTCTGCCATTGGCCAGAATGATACTGCAGTACAGGGACAAAAGGATTGTAATCCACAATTGTCTAGTGTAGTGGTGCATGTCAAAGGGTATCCAGTATCTGTCTGCCTGGGATAACATGGTTGTCAGACCATGATGCTTTGCCAGACAGGACCTGCACCTGTCATCCCTGGGAATCTGGATACTGCCTAGGGCTCATGCTTCCCCTATATTGCCTTCATCATGCACAGTTCAAGTGAAGGTCCACTGCTGTTACAGGGACAGCCAAGCAATAAACTGCAGGACTCGCTACACAATGATACATGTCAGAAACACTACATGGACACACATATGTCAATCCCTAACATGGAGAACATATCTGTGCAGTGGCTGAGACATGTTTCAATGCACCTGCATGACCATGTTATAACACATACCTCACCTCTTGCCCATTATCCTTTATTGGAACACACAGGACGCAGGTGTGTCCATATTCCTGAAGGATATGTACACCCCCACGCTAGTTGCACTTGCATAACTTCAGATGCATTATGCTGAGCAACTACCTTTGTGCCAAAGTGGAATTAAAATTGCACCTTGCGACAGATCACCTACCATGCCGTGGGTTTCCCAACTGTCATAATGTGCTGTAATGGGGAAGATTTGGTCTGAGACAGAAAACCATAATAATGGCTACTCTCAACTATTCCATTATGAACTGGGAAGACTCCTCATGCACCTGCGCTCAATGCATGTTGGATTCCATCAACCCCAATGACCTGGATCACAGTAGTCACACAAACAGGGCTAACAGTATTCTACACATAGTCAGTCTCCAATGCCAATGTTATGTTTCTTAAGAGCAAAGTGGTGACTATCATGGCACCCATGCAGATGGACAATGCATGTGCAAATGCTGAATCCTACACAAATTAACCTTAAGCAGTCACATACATGCAGTGATTGTGCCACTGAAACAGAACCAAGATTCAACCAAACACAAACAAGAAGGCAAACTGGTGGTACCATGCTTTAAACTGTACCACAGAAGGTAGTAACTGTTGCAAGAGTGAAAACACATGAGTTTAGGTGATCCCTGTTCAGCCTCAGTAAGATGCAGATACACCATATAAAACCACACAAAGCTGCTATGAAACTAATCAGCCACATATTATGAGGCCAAGCACAGAGCATTCTATAGCTGTGTCATTAATCGTAATGGCAATGACAAGACCTGCCGTGCTGCACAGCACTATGGCAAGGGAAGTACTGCATCTACAGAAGTAGAACCTGTTCATCCAGAGAGGGTCTTAGAGAACCTAAACCCACTCCTACTCCCCCAAGAGGGGCACTTAGTAATATATCCATGTACACTACAGGGCCCCTGTAATAACAACTGTGCAGGTACAAGCTGCACTCTCCAAAGCCATACATATAGCTTTCATGGGACCTTTCAACATCCCAGGGTGTATCCTACACAAATGTAAGAACAATCAGCTATCCACATACGCATCATGTTCAATCATAGCTCCATGTCAGGCTGTGTACACACCAAATGGTGCACAGCAACAGTTATCACATCCCACAAAGGGGAAGACACCACTGATAATGGCAAATAGTGCACAACTACCCTGCTAAGTCTGGTCTGTAAGGCCATGAACCATGATCAATGTATTTGATGTACTCAGTACAGATGTAGATGACAGTAGGGTTGATTCACACTGCATATCATGACCTTGCCAGGTCATAGGACACCATCACCCATACTGTGTTCCAGCTACACTCAGTAAACTAGGTGTATATTCCTATGTCACAAGAGTGGTTGGCAACTGGACTGCTGGCAGAACCAACACTACAGAAGGTGTCTGACTAATGCACGCACATCAAACCTTTGCCAGCCACAGTAATACAGGGTTCATTCCTGGTACTCCCCCTCTTTGTTATCTATACCACACAGACTAACACAGAAGGCATCTGCCTATTGATGTTTGCAAATGACTATGAACTAGGAGCAATAGTTGACTCAATGTGTGCTGTGTTCAACATACAGAAGGGCCTTTGTGTGTCATATGTGTGGTGTGTGATGTATGGCCACAATCTGACAGCTAAGTTTTGCATTCTCATCCCCTATGTTAAAAACCCTGTACCCATGAACTACCACCTAGGCAGCGGTCAACATAATGGCAACTGTGTGTATATGAGATGCAGCTGGACAGTAATCTTTCCTTTGATAGTTACTTCACCACACCAGTCAGGTAGTCATATGTGGTACCCCTAATCATGACAGTGTGCCATACAGGAATATAGAGATAATTGCTCAGCCATACCCAACACTCATGTGACCCATAATAGATCACATATTTCCTTTAAGGGTTATTGCCCATGTGTAGATGGCCTACACTGCCCTTCCCAATCCCTAGCTCCACTATGTAGCATGCAGCCTACCCTGAATAAAGCCATGTCCAACCCAGAGGTGTTGGACATGCTACACTTAACAATCGTGATCCCAAATAAACACATACTTCACGGACATCCACCTTTTTAGTACAAGGATCACAACATGCCTGACAGATCTCTGTCCCATATACTTAACATACTCTTGCCATACTATGCATCCCTGTCCAGTGAAGCTGCACATTGCCCCTCTGTGACATGGTGTGATGACCGCATGCCAAATATATCAGTAACCCTGTGGATCAGTGCTGTGGCACTGCTTGAACTGGCCACTGAAACTTACCTGTCTGTTGCCTACAGCTAGGTAAACTGTATGCCTAGGCTCATAAATGGCCCAGGGCATATAGCCTACTAGATCACTATGACCATACATGCTATAGTTGATATCCAACCCTGCAAATACCATCAGGCTAGCTATTGTCCCATGTGTTACACATGTGCAACACAGGCAATACATGGCAAGATGCTACACAGCTGTACAGTGCCATGTAGATGTATATGGCAAAATACATACATGCTTGCAAGTCTGCAAGGTCACAGGTCATGTCCCTAACGGCTATGTATGACTATATATGTGACATATACACAGCATTAAGGTCGATTGTATTAATGTGAACACATCCAGGCATGTGCTGATAGGTAAAGACAGCAGTACAGGCAAACAGACATGCCCACATCAAGACAACGTCTACATGGAGTATGAGCAATGTCATCACATGACACACACATATATGGCAATAACATAACATCACCAGTAAGTGTCAAATGTGTGTGACTTTTGTATGTCAGTGGTATTAGTGTCATGTAGATTTGCAAAGACATATTTGTAATCTTAATAAATGTGATACACATGTATGTTCAGCGGTACTTTTGTACTTCTCTGTGAGTTACTGTGACCTGTCTCCATCATTATGTCTTCCAGGTATGCCACGTAGCAGGCTGCCAGTGTACACCCACTTGGAGGATGAGGTCCTCATCCCATACCTCCTCGACAACCGTACAACACTCTTCAGCCATGTGCCACAGGATGCACTGCAGCGGGAAGCCCTGTGGGAGGAACTCCGCAGGAGGGTAAATGATGTTGGTGGTCACAATCGCACCTATCAGCAGGTGCGCTGACACTGCACTGACCTCATAAGATGGGCAAAACAGTGTGCTAATGCAATCACAAGGGAACAAGGTGCAACAGGCGGGGGGCCAATCACCCAGCCCCCACTCACAGGTACCGAGGAGCTACTGGCCAACCTGGGGACACCTGCAGACCTCCATCCACAAGCTTTAGCTGGTATTGTGGAGGTGGGTGTCTCTCAACCACTGAGCCTGGAGTTGCCTGGTAAGTCAGTACTGCACATATAACACAACTATATTTCACATAGTTACATGTGTTACTGTACAATATATAATGTAACATCATATGCAAGGCATGTATGCACACATGCCACATACTATAGTCTGCTACTCTATGTATGCACAGATGTGCATACTCCATTGTACAGTGTATTGTACTGGCTTATGTGCTAACATGGACATTGCACCCTGTAGCTATCACACAGGTGTGGATAATGATCTTACTGCTGTAACATTCCTGTTTAGGTACTTCTGGCATTTTGCATCAACAGCAGCCTGTGTCAGGTGAGATTGTTATTATTTACCAGGCTTGATAATGCACAGATCATATTAATTGCATGCTATCTGCCATAACACACATACACATAATGTATGGTGGTCCTGTTAATAGACACTGGGCAGACCTGCAATGCATCACAGTGGTTAAGACTATATGAATCACCTACACTTAACCTTCCAAACAGTCATTGCCTGATGTGTGGACAACTGTGAATACAATGGTGGAGGTGTGTTTCACTGTAGGGACAGGTACTACATATCAGCATTACACATGCTGGGAATACAAACAGTACTGTACAGAGAGCATATGTGTGTACAAACTCTAAATGTGTTGGAGTTGGAGTATAACTGGCCCACATGATACACCCTTGTGGATTATACCTTTGCTATGAATGTCACACAATGTCGTGCTATCTGACATGTCCATGACATGTAGTGGGCTGACTGCAACACTGCACAACTATCCTGCAAAACATGATGTCTCACATCCCATACATACCACCCTTTGTCTGCATAACCCTGTCCTCAGTGGAGCATATGACATCTATGGGTGTATGTCATATGGGATAACACTGACCTGTGAAATAAAATGGCCATCACAACCATTGGACAGAACATTTGTACACATGGCCATGGAGGATGGCCAGAGACATGAAGCAACATACACAGTAGAAGTGATGTACATTTGTGTACATCCTGTTGTACATTCGCTTGACACAATACAACTACGGCCTTTGTGTAATGGTGATATTGCAGATGTGAAACACTAAACATCATACATGCCTGTGCACAGCTTGTGTAGGCATAACATGAAACCACCAGATAACATGTCTTGAACAACTTGAGTGTGTCACAACATGAAAGCATTCACCTATACAGTATCCAAATACATACATGTGTTGCACAACATACACATACAACCACATCAGGCCACAGATATAGTACATTCACCTTGCTGGTGTCAGACATCACTGTCATGCCTGCTCCTCATGTGTGTGAGGTACACAGATGGCATGTGGGACATAGAGTACTGCTAAGTTAGCCATGTGTGGGCATAGTTGCCAGGCATCAGTAATATGGTTGCAGATGTTCAGGGGTGTTATCCGTATACCCTTCTGTGACCTATGTCACACATTCCACATTAGGGTTTAGTGTGTATATGCCTCAGTGACGTGGGTCACATTCCACATTAGATATGTATTGTATGTGAACATAGTCATGGCTATGAACTGTATCAGTCACTCACACTGTATAGCAATTGTGAAGCCACATAATGCCCTGCAATGGCTATGCACATCACCTCAATGTGCAGTATGTCACTGTATATTTGTAGGTTAGACAGACAACATTGCGTCAGCTGAAGGCCCATGTTAGTATAACACATCCCTGCATTAGGACACCATTACTGTACTGTAGATTGGAAAGGACACCATTGTGTTACACATGTATGCATGTCATTCAACACATCAGCAGAAGACATGTCATACTACATGTGATTGGCAAGGTCATACGCCACACATCAGGCTGGTGTACTGTAATCCTGTGCTGGTCTGTGGCACCATTGCAAAGTAGGGACAGCCATGTCAAACATGTGTGTACAGCGACATGCACAATGTCTGTAGACTCAGCTCAGGGGTAGGCGGAATAATGTTGAACAGACATGCACTGCTTTGGGAGAGATATGCAAGCTAGGGCTAAGGCAAACATAGTATTCAGTCGACATACCCTTCTGCTCATGTCCTCACACATAGTGGCGGTGGCCAAAAACAAAGCATCAGTGGCAGATGTACAAAGGTCAGTGATGGTCTGTTAACATGTCGTGTATGTTGCACACACCATGGCAGTGCAGTGCAATGGTGCAAAGTGCATGCATTGTGTTACAGGTATGGGGCATAGGCTACTAAAACAAATGGTGCAATACAGGTATGTATGCTAACCACCACTATAATGTGTAAGCACGGTGCAACGGTGCAATGTGCATGCATTGTGTTGCAGGTATGGGGCATAGGCTACTAACACAAATGGTACAATACAGGTATGTATGCTAACCACAACTATAATTGCGTAAAGTGCACACCATCTGCTATAACACATGCATGCTGTTGTGTACAACTCAGGGATGTATGATAACTACCACTATATTTGTCTAAGCTGAATGCCATCTGCCTGTAGCATGTGTCTGTGTGTGTATGTGTGTCTGGTATAGCTTGTAATGTACAGTTCTTGTCTTCCCCTCACAGGTGTTGATGTAGGTGCGTTGCCCTCCTGTGGTTCACCTGATGTTAGTGTCCCCACAGACTCTAGCAGTGATGACGATAGTATGATTGAGGCACAGGCAGGTTTGTCAGGGGCTGAATCTGTGCCATTGATTGCCATTCCACCTGTATCCCCCTCATCCTCGCACACAGTTCCCCTGCCTACACATACCCCATCACCACTGGCCACAGATGAAGGACAATTGGCAGGTGGTAACATGGAACAGGGAAGTGTGGAGACTATGGAAGTTGTGCATGCACACCATGATCCCAGTCTACTGACTGGTGATGTCCCACACAAGCATGTGCCTAGCGCTGCTATAGGAGGACAACTGGCCAACATGCCCCTGTGAGGCAAAGCACATCAGCTGGAGTCACCAGACATATGTTTCAGGCTGTAATGGAGGCACAGGCATCTGCTGAATGGCATAACAGAGAAGGTCTGAGGCTTCAGAAGGCTGCTGTCCATTCATTAACTGACAACACCCAGGCACTTCCAATTGCTCACCATCATCTTGCAGATGCTTTGGATAGATGATTGGGTGACATGGTGGGAGTCCTTGACCGTGGCATGTCAATCTTCGAGCATGGAATGTCTGTGCTGGGACATCTGGTGGGAGTGAGGCATCAGGCATGTGGACATAGGTCAGCTACATCACCTGTTGAAGGTCTACGTGAACATGCTATTGCACATGTCCGCTCCAATAATGGCGGTAGCAGCAGAAGTGCAGCTGATGCTGTGCAGTCCACACCAGGACACAGCAGGCCATGTGCATGTGGTCCTGGATGGTCCCAACATGGATATGATTCCAGTGGACATGTGTCATCAGACAGTACCCAATCTGGACCTCTGCCTGGTAGTGGCCATGCAACCCCTGGCATGCGCAGGTCATGTAGTCATGGTTGGACACCATGAACTGTGACACCTGCCTTGTACAGTCTGCAGCTGTCAATAATACCCCACATGCCAGACCTGTGTGCATGCATACACACACACACACACCGGAAACAAATGTAGGGCACCTCAACACACACACACGCATAACATCCACACATGCCCAATGATATCACAGGCCCTAACACACACACATGATGTCATCCAATGGCGCAGCCTAGGCCTCTGGCAAACATTATCACTCTGTGCATATGATGATGCCTGTGCCGCATCCCTGTCATCCACACCATTGGTGCAGGGACATGCTCATATGGTCTGATACACAGGGTGAACATACTAGGTAGGCAATTGTAGATTAATATTGTTGAGTAGTGTTGACAGCCAGCAGACATACCATGTATTACAGTTTTGTAATGTATTTTTTACGTTTGACAGTGTGTATCATGTGTAACAACACTAACATCATGTTGATCTTGACGTTCTACCTTCCTCTTTCAGGTGTAGTTGCATGTGCCGCAGGATGTCGGTGTTTGAAGTTGGTGTCCCATATGTACATGTTGACTACTCACAGGTCTGTATGGCAATTCCTGCATGCACTTTGTAGCTTCCACATCACATTTATAATCTCCCATGTTTCAATTATGTTTACTGTTCTAATGATCCAAGAGCATGACAGCTGTGTAGTAAGCTACTGTGTTCAGAGCCATCACATCCATAGTGGGTGACATCACAGGTATAGTTACCTGGAGTGGGGAGGAGGTATAAGAGTGGGATGGCGGATGACAAGGGTAAAGGCCAGTGGAAATAGTGGCTTCTCATTGGGAAGCAGTAATACCCACTGCCATGACAGCATGCAAACAAAGACACACCCACACACTCAGGGATTAACAGACACAGTAACACACACACTGACACACACACACATAGTTGCCAGGGTTCGGATGAGAACCCCAGCCTATGTGCATATCATCATTATAGTACTACGCAATTACAAGACGCACCACAGAGATTACACATGTACATATAGTTGGAATGGCCTACGATCTAGGACATCGACAGGGATACTGCAGTGCAGTGAGTGTATGTGGGGAGGGGGTTTCATCAGTAGGCTATGAAACAACAGGTCAGACCCCAGGGTGTACATGTTAACAGGCGGTTAGAATGCCTGTCTAAGATTGATGATATCAACAGGGATACTAAATTGCATTGAGTGGATTGGGGGAGGGGGCATTAACATTTCACTATGGTAAAATACAGCCTCACTCCAGGGACCGGATAGCCATACACACAGACAGCCATACACACACACACACACACACACACACACACACACACACACACACACACACACACACACTGTGGCATTCACAAAGATATACACCTATGTCGCACACATTCAGACACTTGACATGTGTGAGGTTCAACCATCTGCCTATGCCTTTCTTTCTACACTTCACTCTGTACTGATGTCAACAACAGTGTTCAGGAGAGTGAACACATGTGGGATGTATTCCCAACCATACGTGACATATATGGACACACACACACACACACACGTGCCAGTACTGTGAATCAAACACCTGCCTATCTCATGATAGGTATTACAGAAGTACAGCACTATCGCATTCACCACAAAGCCTACTGACTCTTTCCTTTCCCAACTGTGCTGATATATGCACAATATATACACAGGGGAGGTATTACTGTTACAGGTGTCAAGAGGTTTGCCTTCAGTGTCACCCTTACTGCATTCTACATTGTCTGTCTTCCACTTCAATTAACAAAACCTGACCTTAGCAGTTACACAGGTTATTGTAGGAATGGTTGTAACACACCAGTGAGCTGTCCTCAGTAATCATTCATCTGCAAAGTAGCCCCACCACTTAGTAGTCATGTCCAAACATCTATCCATACCTCATGTACAGCTTACTGTACTTAGAGCATATCACCATATACTGCTGGCAATGTTGAGGCTGTATTGCAACAGCATGATGTACTAAGACAACAGTCACCTTCAAACATCAGACACTGCACACACATGGAATCTACACAAACATCAATACATTTACACATATGCGGTCTACATCAGTAAGTGCACTAGCAGGTCAAGAGGATACATTCCACACCTTCCCCACACCATGTGTGAAACATAGCCAAGCATTACACCATAATGGATGTTGTATCCATGTACTGGTATGACACAACCACCTTCACCAACTAGCCAAGTGTACATATATGACAACAGCACATATCAGCAAGACACACACAGCATTATTTCATGTCATGCTCCTACAAACTGTTACTTGACAGTGCCATGGTGAAGTCAGGGCACTGTAATGGTCAACAGTGAGCACATCATATTTGCCACACACACCTCATGTTTACTGGAAGAGTGACAGCAATGTGCTCTGTTAGGCTAGGCAGTACACTCGTTCAAGCATGTGCGAGGTCTGTGGTTTGTAAACATCTCACCCCAGCACATACTGGCTATTGTGGTACTAATGCTAATGTCCAGACAGCACACAGCATGCATGGCTTGCAATCGTTGACATGGGGTATATGTAGGAGCTGTGGCCGCACATGGCTGTACATGTCATGAACATATTACCTGTGACTAGTCAGGAATATACAGAGCAGAGCTGGATTTCCCTGACTCTGTCAATACAAGCCTTGTGTAGGTCCTATGATCCTGTTATTTGGGTATGTTTCTAGGCATTGCATTAGGTGGACATGTCTAATGACATACATGCTACATGGGGTATTGTATGATATACAAATACTGCAAACTGGCTGAAAAAACTTTTTTACTTCCAATTCCAATTCCAAAACAGCGAATGCCAAAAGTAAAAATTAAGCATACAAACACTAGCAAAAAACAATCAAGGTAAGCGCTTTCGTTTGGCAGTTGCCAAACTTTTTCAAACAAGCTATCATCATTTCCTTGTCATTGATTTGACAATCAAACCTCATTAAATTTTAAGAGGTATAAATGCCTGCCCATGAAAAAACGGAAACTCAATTTTACTTAATACTAAATAAAGAAGTGCTGTACGGTGAATGTACCAAACCGTACAAATAAAAGGTGTAGTTAAATGTTGTTGTTTCCGTTTTTTCATGGGCAGGCATTTATACCTCTTAAAGTGTAATACAAGTTTGTGTTTGCACAAAGTCGAAAAGGAATGTGATGTTAAAGTTATGTTGTTATCGTGAAAGAAAAGCAAAAGTTTATATAAGCGCTTCTCACTTGTTTTAATACACAGGCAATGTGTTGGTTAAGTAGTTTTAGAGTTGTTGTGGTCTGATTCTTTATGATTCAGCATAATGAACTACAATTAAGTATGCATATATATATTTTTTTAGTTAATTAAAGTTTGTGTTTGAAGAGTGGTTTTAATAGGTTGGGCATATAACTTTTTTATGAGTTTTTTTCAATGAGGTTTGATTGTCAATGATAATAACAATTTTAAGTAGACATATTTTTTCTTTAAGGTTTCAAGGAAGTACAATGTATTACATCATTGAAACACTGTTATTTATTCAACAGGAAATGACGATAGCTTGTTTGAAAAAGTTTGGCAACTGCCAAACGAAAGCGCTTACCTTGATTGTTTTTTTTGCTACTGTTTGTATGCTTAATTTTTACTTTTGGCATTCGCTGTTTTGGAATTGGAATTGGGAGTAAAAAAGTTGTTTCAGCCAGTTCGCAGTATTTGTTTTTCGTTTACCGGTTTATCAATGCTCTCATTGTCTTGGTGTTGTATGATATGATAGGTGTCATGGGTGACCAGTAGAGAGGGAATATTACCTCTGTTAACACAGATATCAAACCTTATGTACTGTTAGCATGCTATCTGCCATGTGCATATGTGTAATGACTGTACCCACTTGTATGTAGAAAGGATAACAAAAGCTATGATAATGTCATTTATGTTGTATGAGTGTGGGATGTACATATCCAGGGCAGGTACAGTTGGGTTATATACAACCATGAGGGTGTTGTTTATTGGTGTACAGCAACAGTCGACTGTGTTAATGCTGACAACATTCGAGGGACCCTGGTATGTGTACAACTGAGCTGGTTACAAACAGTGGCATTATTGCATTGCATAACCCGTTATGCAGCTGTGTCTGTACATGGGTACTTTGCATAGTTGATGTAGGCCTAGGTACAGTCCACCAATTGAAGGTTATCTGGTGGTCTAACATACTATGTCATACTACATATGGATGTGTGTTGGTAGTCTGGGGACAAGGTGGTGGATGTATATGAGGATACAACCTAGAATGCAGCGTTTGCCACTGTCACCTGTACCTGACTCATCTGTGATGAGTTATGTCAGAGTAGTGGTCTTTACATGTGAGTAGCCTTTATGAATTTGTGGACACCACCACCTGAAATGGTCCATACCACTGTTATGGCCCACATGTCTTAATCTGAGTTATATGGTGGTAGTGCAATTGTGCACTACAGAGCCTTCAGCCAGGTGTTCCTCACTGCACATATGTCAGTATTCCCCATTGTAGGTTCTACATTGAGCAAATGGATTACTAACGCCACACATCTAGCACTGGTTAGCATAAACATCCAATGCAATTGTCTTCTAGGTGTCAGGGTGTTACTTCTGTGTGTAGGACATTTGCCTTGGAATGCAGCTATATGGGTAAATGTGACCCAAGTATTATCCACCCACATGTGAAACATGGATGCATGTGCTCTGTGTTGAAGGCTTGTCATTCAGTCATGACAGCCCGGAATGACAGACACTGGACAATCTCATAATAACAGCAGGACATTGGCTCATTTGTTTGGTCTAGCAGTTGTCACTCATACCATGACATCACTGCAGGTGGCAGTAATGTGCTTGGTAGAAAATGCCTCATGTAAGGTGATGGACAGCAGCAGATATTGTGTATATAACCAGTGTGAGATATACTTCGGGTAGCAGTCCTGCTAATAATGACAACTACTAACACAGTTGGGAGAGGTCATCTTGACCTGCACCTCAGTAACATTACACAATGTGGCTCACACATTATGCTTGCACATGTCACACTTCCACCTATAATGCCACTGTCCACAGCCTGCTATCAAGCTATCAATGTATGCCTTTCAGGGCAGCAAGGTGTGTGACACATGATGTAGGTAGCATCCGCCTGTGTGTCCTAGTTAAACTATTGTCTGTCACGTCCACACATGCATGGTTGTGTATACTTAACATATCTATGTCAGTACTTCATGTACATGTATGCATGTGTATCACACAGCACAGACACAGATATATAATTTACGGGCCACATACAGGTATCAGGTAGTAAACCAGTATGATGTGCATATATACTGACAGGTAAGATGTACATAGCTGTAAACCTGTGCGTTTACAAAAGGAGTCCATTACAATGTGTTCTGTAAATGTAAGTGTATGAGCATGCACACTGTGGCCTTATGTGGTTAGAATCGGAGTGCATCCCAAACAGCCCTGTGCTACTAAGTGTATGAGCATACCCACTGCCACCTTGTGTAATTTGAGTCAGTGCATCCAACAAGCCCTTTGTTACTAAATGTATGAGCATGCCCAGTATAACCTTGTGTAGTTGTAGTAATAGTGCATCCCAAATGGCCCTGTGCTACTAAGTGTATGAGCATGCCCACTGTAACCCTGTATAGTGATAGTAGTTGTCCATTCCACAGATGGGCATACTCCAGTTCAGGTTCCTGTTGTGTTACAACTATACCTCTCAGGCCTACCTATGTACTACCTGCAGATGATGTGTCTTGATTGTGCATACAAGTTGTAATGGACGCCTACTTTAAACACACAGGTTTACAGCTATGTACTTCGTGACTGTCAGTCTCCCTGTTGTTGTCCTCAGTCTTAGAAGGGCATTCTGACTGCCTTGGAATGTTTAGTCTCTGTGGCATGTCTCGTAACTGCGTAGTACCGTAATACGGATCTGTAGATAGGCCGGAGGTCTGATCCCACCACTGACAACTGTGTGTGTGTGTCAGCAAATGGCTGTGTGTGTGTGTCTGTGTGTATCAACAAATGCCTGAGTGTGTGTGTGTCAGCAAATGGCTGAGTGTGGTGGTGTGTGTGTATTTGTGTCTGCATCCTGTCATGACAGTGGGTTTTGCTGCATTCCAAAGAGATACCAGCTTATGCACTGGCCTTTATCCTTGTCAGCTGCTAAACCTCTCTCTTCCCCCCTCTCCACTGCAAGTAATCAGTCCTGTGATGTCACCCAGCTCAGAAGTGGAATCAGATTAAGTATAATTGTATGTATTCATTGGTACATACCCCAACTGCATACCACTGTACTAGTTACCTTTACATAGGCAAGACGTGCATGCACAATACTGGTAAATGTGTGCGTGTTTGTGTGTGTGACTACCCAGTAGCCAGGCATACACATGTGTAATGTCTTTTAGCACACCATGGTAGCCATCTGTGGTGACTGGTGTCTACAAAGTATTACATAGTTCTGAATGGTAAAGAATACACAGTCAAGCACAACTACAGTTGGATGTGTTATTTTCTTGTGCCACTGATGAGCAGTGACACAGAAGTGGTCACCAGGGTGTAAGTTCACACCCATCATTCCCCCACCCAGACTCCACATACACAACAACCATCCCTTCTCTGGTGAACTGATTAAGGTTTAAATGTTATAACACAAGAGATGCCTCTGTTTTGTGTACATATCAGTTCCTTTGGAACCCTTCTGTGTCACAAAGGGTGTTCAGACATGGATATATATATATATATATATATATATATATATATATATATATATATATATATGTGTGTGTGTATGTGTATATATATATATATATGTGTGTGTGTGTGTGTGTGTGTGTGCACACATCCAGTAGGTGCATATATATATCTATATATATATATATATATATATCTATATATATATATATATCTATATATATATATATATATATATATATATATATATATATATATATATATATATATATATATAGTTACGACAGTTGTAGAGATGTAGACTTGTCTTTGTTGTTTCACAGAGTACAGTACATTCAATGGTACTGTACATATGTACACAAAGTGACTGTCCCATTTGTTTTCAGTACTGTGGAATACCTGTAGTAAGATGTGCATTATAAACTCCATGCCACATGTATGCAACCCAGATGGCTTAGTGGTACATCCAGTGACCTCAGTGTGCATGGTCCAGGGTTCAAGACCTGCAAGCCTTGCTGATACTGTCAATTAGGATGGAATAAGACGGTTGTAAGTGGGTGTAAATATGTTTTTGTGACAGTAAGCAGCAGGTGCACGCAGGTAACAGACATGTACAACTCACAGTACACTTGAAATGCCCTTCTTTGGCAATCCTGCTGATGTCACCCACCTACGAATACACCTCTGGGATTGTTGTAACCCAGTAATCTCCATGGTGCATGCTGTAACTGCATAATGCTGTAGTATTTTAAACTAGTTTGGTAGGTTTTCTAATCCCAGACAGGCCAACTGTGTCTGCCTGAGAAAGAAATTATGATTTTTAGAGTATGCACACTCTTTACAATTCACATACTCACCTTTGGTAATCCTGCTGATATCACCCACCTAGAAATACACCTCTGGGACTGCTGTAATCCACTGTTCTCTGTAGTGTGTGCTGTAACTGTGTATTGCTGTAGTGTGATAACCTAGTTAGGTAGGGGGTTTATTCCAAGACAAGCCAACTGTCTGCCTGCCTGAGACGATAACAATGTTTTTTAGAGTATGCACACTCTTTACAATTCACATAACCACCTTTGGCAATTCTGCTGATGTCACCCACCTAGAAATACACCTCCGGGATTGCTGTAATCCAGTATTCTCCGTAGCGTGTGCTGGAACTGCATATTGCTGTAGTGTGATAAACTAGTTAGTTAGGAATTCTATTCCAAGGCATGCCAACTGTGTGCGTGTCTGTCTGTCTGCCTGAGACAGTAACAATGCTTTTTAGTATATGCACACTCTTTACAATTCACATAACCACCTTTGGCAATCCTGCTGCTGTCACCCACCTAGAAATACACCTCTGGGACTGCTGTAACCTAGTATTCTCCATAGTGCGTGCTGTACCTGCGTATTTCTGTAGTGTGATAAACTAGTTAAGTAGAGGTTCTATTCCAAGACAGGCCAACTGTGTGTGTGCCTGCCTGAGACATTAACAATGCTTTTTAGAGTATGTACACTATTTACAATTCATATAACTACCTTTGGCAATCCTGCTGATGTCACCCACCTTGTAATACACCTCTGAGACTGCTGTAACCCAGTAATCTCCATAGCGCGTGCTGTAACTGCATAATGCTGTAGTGTGATAAACTAGTTAGGTAGGGGTTCTATTCCAAGACATGGCAGGTGTGTGTGTTTGACAGTCAGAACCTGTGTGGAGGTGGCTGTGAGTATCTAACCACTGGACATGTTGGGGAGTGGATTTTGTAGTTTTCCTATATGGTGCCCATATTATATGTCACAATGTCCACCTCACGAGGAGTACAGATGTCAATCAGCCAAGGGACTGTGTTGGCAAGTCATACCCCTACATCTGGCAAAAGGCCTGGTGAACAAAGTATGCAATCCTACTATTACCTGGAATATGTTCTGAACCCATGTGTCATACACAAACACACATGCCTAGAATATCCCGCTATGTTGCTAGTACCTTGCACATTGATGACAGATAGTAGGCATGGTGTGATTGCAGTGGGCTGCAGAGGGCATAGCACCATGTCCAACAGTATAATAGGCACATAATTGTGGACAATGTGCCTTCACTATGTTCCCCACTGGATGCCTGCAACATATGTGGTGCCATCAAATGTGATCCACAGAGGCCATACAATGCCTTACACACGTGCCCTATATGGACAGATGCCACTGACACCAGGGAATAACTGTATCATGCTATCAATGCAGGTGCAGGGTCAACCTGCTGTCTATAAGCATGCCCACACCACACCATGCCACACCAGACCAGTATTGGCATATCTGAGGATAAGAGTCTGTGTACACACCACATGTGCCAGCCAAACCAAGTACACTTGTACATGTCACTGTACATTATTATGGGACGTGCACATCCCAGGCAATGTCCATGTCAAGGACTATCAAACACAGACATGGCATGCATTGCAAACCAATGGCCATACACAATGGTAACCAGGGTGACAGGACAGTTCATATAATACCCATCTATGTGAGACATTGCAGACACTACACCCCTGAACCACACTGCACACCATTGTTGGGTGGCATGATGCCAAGGATTACCCCTCACCCAGCCTTGTACAGCCATCTTGCATAGCCAACCACTACATACCCATGAAGCAATGCACACATGCATGTCAGTACTGGCACCTTGTGTCTGCATGTGGGGTATGATGCTCCCAACGACAGTCACACCCAGTATAACTCCCATTGGCATACCGACTGGTGTCAGACATGTTCACATGCGCTAGCATCCCCTGTGGTGCATGTAGTACCCGTACATTA
The DNA here is from genome assembly GCF_019279795.1 of Protopterus annectens. Classification (NCBI taxonomy): domain Eukaryota; kingdom Metazoa; phylum Chordata; order Ceratodontiformes; family Protopteridae; genus Protopterus; species Protopterus annectens. The sequence goes on along the minus strand of NC_056731.1, from coordinate 360,688,884 downwards.
CTGCAGTGTGGCAAATTAAGTAGTTAGGAAGTGTATCTGTGGGCCTGGCAAAGTGTAGCAATGTGTCTGATTCCCTTAGAGAGTGTGGTTGTGTTGAGAATGACATCCGTTCATGTGGACAGCCATGTGTGCTACACCTAATGTATGTCTATTATATCTCTGTTGCAGATGTCACTCACCAGCACACATATATGTTCTTACAGCACACCAAAATGTCAGCTTTGTGGCACATGGAGTAACTGCATGCACTGGTAATAGTAATGGCTAGTCGGTAAGGGATTCAAAACCCTCTACTGGTGGGTGTGTGACAGACAATGCTTAAGTTTTAGTCTCCAAGCCCTTCTCTGATGTACTTTGCCTCTGTCTGTCCCTCCCACACACTCTCTGGTGGATGTAGGGTTGTACACCTGCTCAGCAGCAGATTGTGTTTTGTAAGTGATGGTCATGATCAGGTGATGGCCTCTGCACCTATTGGAGTCCTTCTCTAGCTGATTGCATGTGGAACAGCAGTCGTGATGTTCCCATAGCCAGTCGCATGGAAACACAGTACAATATCTAGGAACATCATGTTGGTGTTTGCCCATGACAGTCATTGTGAGTGGAACCTGGATCTTGTGTTTGGTGAATGGCATCACAGTTGATATCTGGATATTCTTCAAACAACATACACAGTGGAAAATAGCCTAAAGACAGGAGGGTGATGTGCCAGACATGACTACAGCATGTAAGTGTAGCTATGCTTCATTGAGACTACTTCCAGTTTAACAAGTTGTGTGTGGTAATGGCTATTCTGCATGTTTTAAAAATGACAAGACAGTGCTCTGTTTGTGAGGGAATCCCCATCTGTAGGGCCATCTGTGGACTGGTCAGTGTGTGGAACCATTTGTTTCCTGTGTTACTCACTGAACACACATCTGTGAACCGCAGAAGCATAGTGTGAGGACTGCAGTCAGTACATGATGATAGTGATGAGAGTTACTGCCATCGCATCCCTGATTGGACATATGTCACATGAAACTATGGTATGACAGTCACTGTCTGAGGGTCTCAGGGACATGCCGATAATGGGCCACTGTTCATAGTTGCAGTCACAAGTCTTCTACACTTTGTACAGATGTCATGCAGTATATATGCATGTGTTGTGCTCCCTCTGCAAATATATACCATCTGTTGTGTTGGGTTGATGGTTGATATCTATGCATGCTGTTATAAGTAATCCAAAATGCTGATGACTATTACTAAGCCATATCTGTGTTAAAACTGCAACACCATAGGCTGTATGGGTTTGGAGGTCCTGGCAGAACCTCCTGTCCCACTGCAGCTGGCCATGGCACTGGGCACCAGGACAACTGGGGCCCAACCTTGGACCTCCACCTCTGTTGGCTCTGCACCACCTTCTGGTGGAACCGTCACTGAGGATGGTGCTTGTCTCCCCTGGAAGCAGGTCCAGACAGGAACATGTCCGCTGTCGTACAGTCCCAGATGTACTGCATAAGAGGCTCAATAAGGGGTTTCAAGGACAGATAAGCCAGCTCGAGGGCAGATTGTCACATTTACAGGGTGAGCCTGCCCCTCCTAGACAGCCACCAGCACAGCCACCTTTGCAGCTGTTTTGGTGCAGTGGTGGCTGTCCATGGCTGGGGACCTCTGTTCCACTGTTTCCATCTGGGGGCTCATGGTCTTGTGACTGCCAAACACCCATCCCTGTCCAAGGTGTATCGCCCCATATGTGTCATATACCGACCATGTATGCTGTCTTGTCTGTCATCCTACCCAACCTATCCTCCACGAGCATACCTAGACTCCTTCCCCAACATCCCACTCTCACCCTATGGAAACAAAAGGCCAATCAGTTCCTAGAACAACATTTGCCCCATACATTGCTGTCCATTTCACACACGTGTCCACTGGACACATGTAACCTTTCTAATATGCATCACAACATACTCCAGTTGTCCTCACCCCTGTCTCTCAGGCACACAATCCTGGTATGCACATGACTCCTAAAGGTTCCAGGTACACGTGATGCAGATGACCCCATTGTACACATGACACTACCGGTCCCTCTATGGTTACCCCATTTACCTTTTTCATGATGATGATGTCACACACAGCACCTTGCAAGAGTACTGTTCTCACATAATGATTGGACAGGAACTGTTGTGTTAATGTAAATAAAATGCACAGAGTGATGTATTTGGCCAATGTACAAATGCTTGTGTGTATTACTGACACATGTCTGTCTGAGGGAGTCTTGATATTACATGGGACAACACCACTACATAATACAGGCATTGCTGGTGTTTCCCTTTTCATTCCTTTGTAATGCTTTATTGTCACATGGGATGTTCTTGATATATCTATATATATGTATGTATGTATCTATATCTGGACATAAACACACATACATACATCTACATGATGGAACACATTTCCTATACTGTTGAATGACTGTTCTGGATGATATATTTGTGATAACATCCAATGTCTGTATACCTGCCATGGCTTAGTAGTAAATCACATTAGCTGTGTGTGCAGGGTCCTGGTTTCAAGCCTTGCAGAGGCTGTTTATTTTGTTGCTGGCCAGAACAAGGCCGTTGGATACGGAGTGATTAACGCACATTAAAGCAGTTGTGAGCAGGTGTGCGTGGGTTTGCATGGAGCTAAGCAATGCTAACCTCTGGTTACAGTTTCTTACACTCAGTTAGCCTCTACATTGCTTCACCAGTGTAATACTCGCATACTGGCGGCCAAACAGGCTTACACCCGCTTGCTCCCGCACTTGCAAATACACTGCATTTGGTGTTTGTATCTGACACTCACACCCCTGGGTGGGAGTGAGGACTATGATATTACCTTGTGATGCCTATTACATTGAATTACATGCCTATAGTATCGGGAATGGATGCCCATTAGGCGAAAGCATGCCATTCGATTGTACGGAATCCACGGCCTGTCCGGAGTTTGAGTCATATTATTGATGTGTTCCTCTTACAATCTGCACCTGTCTGGCTAATACATGGGAACTGACACTCTTCAATACAAACAAGTAATTGGGTTTTAGAACCCACATCCTTCAGCCGAGTCGTGATGCCTATTACATTGGATTACATACCTACAGTATCGGGAATGGCTGCCCATTAGGCGAATGCATGCCATTCGACTGTACGGGATCCGCGGCCTGTCCGGAGTTTGAGTCATATTATTGGTGTGTTCCTCTTACAATCTGCACCTGTCTGGCTAATACATGGGAACTGACACTCTTCAATATAAACAAGTAATTGGGTTTGGAACCCACATCCTTCAGCCGAGTCATGCTACTGCATACCTATTATTCTATCATCTTTCTAAGGTTGTAAGTGGAATATGTGTTTTCTGTCCCTATCAGACCTCTCAAATGATTGGGGACAAATATCAACTGAATCAGGGACATGTCATAACAACATCAGGGACACATTAAAAATACTAGTGCTATTATCCTGACACATTGACAGACTCAGAGCATATGAGTGAATACACATTTTCTGAGGTAAATGATGTTTATAACTCTTAATTGTTGTCATTATTCATTATGTGTAATTTACCACCTTTCCTCCAAAAGTCACTACTTTTAGGAGGGATTAAGTGGGATAGAGTTAGAATTTGAGTCCAAATCAGGGACGTCCCTGGTAATCGGGGAAAGTTCAGAGGTATGGTCCCTATTTTTTCCCCCAATGGTTTATGTCCTGTCCAGTGGAGTTGCTCTTAGGGGTTGAGAGGTATGGGCGTAAGCTATGCCCATTTCAGAATATTACTTACATCCCCGGGGCAGTCCTAATATGACTGCGCCAGCCAACACCTGCACGCCTAGGCCCATAATTGCATACCCATAGTTCCCCCACCTGCCCCTCCTCTTCAGCAGTCATTCCTACTGTGGGTGCAGGTGGGGTATAAACACACCACTACACACTTCCCACTCTACGTGTGTCGGGACACATGTCGTACATTGTGTCAACCCATGGGTTATCAGGCTTGCACAACCTTCTGGTCCGTGTATGTCTACAGCCTGGTTTGATGAATCATTACAGGGACTGACTCCGATGATCATTAATTTTTGGGTGTCCCACAAGGGACATTGGTGTCTTTGTTTCAAGATTAGACCTGGCAGGACTCTCCCACTGGTAGTATCCTGCCGGTGCTCTGGGAAGCAGTGGTGTGTTTACTTTTTTTGTGTGTCTGTATGACTCACCAGCCTAGCTTGGCGGGGGGGGTTGATGCTACGTGTTATACGTTTGTTTATTGGACCCCTCACCCCCATATGCATGGCCTGTGAACATATATATATATGTGTGTGTGTGTGTGTGTGTGTGTGTGTGTGTGTGTGTGTGTGTGTGTGTCAGTAAAGCAATGCATACCCCATGCAAATGCACTTACACACGCTTACTGGTGTTTATATATGCTTAAACCTGCTTATTAGTGCCTTATTCATTATGACACTGACACTTCACTCCAGTTCACTTTTAATTGTTATTTTGCAGTTTATACAGTGGACAGATGTCAAAATATGTTCATGTACAGATTACTGATGGTAAATTGCATGTGATGCAGTGGGATTCGGAACGAGGATGTCTGTTCGTTAGGTGGTTGCTCTAACCAATACACTATTGTTGTGCTTCTTCATTTGCATATATACCCATATTCCCATGACACCTGGTTTCCCAAACACCCATCCCAATGCCTCCCTAACACTGCAGTCATCCATTCTCCAGTTGGATTCACGGTGTATTCACACCACTACACATTGGCCACTCCCTACTCCTGTAAACCCATCCCATCAGTTGACTCACTCCACGTATCCTCAAAACTCCCAAACTTTTAGTCCACAAACATTGGTGACATGAGCTACCAAAAGGACACTATTCACAATTTTTGGGTCGTCCCACATGGGACACGCATGTCTTTATGTCAAGATTAGACTCTATACTTCATTGCAGCCTTACTCCCGTTAACATGACACTACAATAAATTAATATGTATGACTATGTGGTAACGCACGCATTACATATGAGAGCCTAATTATGTTCATGTTCAGCGTATTTCTTTTACAAATAGACCGGTTTAGTAATTGGCATTGCCGTAGCAGGCAGATCACAGGAATGATTCTATGTGTGAGAAAGTCCTCACATTTGATTTTTTCAGCACAGCACTGACTTCGGACATTGTGCACACTTCTGTGTTTTAGCAGTTTCGTCCCTACCATCTTATGCACAACCTATTATTCTATCTACTGTCGAGGTTTGTAAGGGCACATTCATGTTATTTATGTCTGCAAATGGAATGAATGTGTTACAGAGATTGTACTTCTACATATACATGTCTGCATGTGTGTATGCATATATACTTATAACGAACTCACTGACCTCCATGAGGCGGTCCAATTAGAACCAGCCCATCCAACCCTGACACGCTTGGATCCATAATTTCATACCCATAGTTCCTCCACCCCACCTGAGTTTGTTCCCTGCTTTTTTATTTTATTTTATGTACCATTAAAGTTGTTGTTTTATGGTCCATTGTGACTCTTCATTGAAGACTATATTCAGCTTTAAAAACAGCCGTGGTGTTCTGCCAAAAATTTGATTTGAGTTTGTTTTTCTGTTCCTTGGCACCTTCAGCAGTGTCAGCAGAAATGTTTGCTTGTTCAACCCCCTAGAGACCGGACAAAATACTTTTGCCTCCAGAGGATCATCCCGCATTGGTCCAAAGGCTTGGCTGTAGATGTTATGGTGGTGGCGGCAGCCACAATGAAAGAACTCATGAAGGAGAGTCCTGCTGTCCATCCTCCAAACAGGGAGTCTCGGATGATTGACAGACTAGGGAAGTGGGTTTATGCTTCAATGACCTTTGCCATATGGTCATTGAATCACTTGGCACATTTTACCCGTCTCCAAAGGGAGCTGATCACAGAACTTCCAGAACTCTTAGCAGGAGCAGTGTCTGATGAGGTATGTGACAAAGTTTCCCTTTAGTTTGCTACCCTGGAATCCATATCTAACTCGTCCATGATGTTGATTGCACATACAATCAAAGGGGCGGCCAGAGCAGTGGGTGCAGGCATTGTCATGAGATGTCATGCCTGGATGTCCTTGTGCAACTTTGCAGACTCTTTCAAGTCTTTCTTCGTAAATGCTCCCATTGATCCTTCCTCTCTTTTCAGTCCAAAAGTTAAAGACACACTAGCTAGGGCTGAGAAAGATGGAAAGAACCTATCTGCTTTGGGCATAAGTTTTTTCTATTCCCCAATAATCATACACTATGAATCAGAGAAGTGGAAAGATGTGGTTCAAGAAATCCCAAAGGCCTTTCAGTGGCACACGTGGCAAGTTTGCCCCCAGGGGCAGATGGGGGAACTCATCAGGAAGACACCCCTCTGAGGCAGAGGGGGTCCGTGTAACCAGGGGTCCAGAGATTCCTTTTCTGGACATCCCTACTAGTGCTCCTGAAGAGCGGCCTGATGCTTGCCTCTGGAAGCAGTCGGGGGACGATTCTCTCTGCACCACTTAGCCTGGCTTTCAATCACAACAGATTCCTGGGTGCAGACGATAATTACCAGAGGTTATCACATCCCATTCAGTCTTAACCCGAGGCCACAAGGGTGAATCCCTGATGTTTCATCCAGTTAGAGGGATGTAACAGCACAAGAAATTCGAAAGCTGCTCCAAAAAAGAGTCATCCAAACAGTCCCACCAGACCAAATAGAATCCTGATTTTACTCAATGTTCTTTTTAGTGCCAAAAAAGACAGGGGACTGGACACCAGTTTTGGATCTCAGCATACTAAACAAGTTCATCAGACAGACCAAATTTTGGATGTCATGGTACAGTCTATCCTCCAGTTTCTGGAAAAAGATGACTGGATGTGCTCGATAGATCTCCAGGATGCATATTACCATATAAAAATGGACAAATACTCCAGAAGATATCTCCACTTCCAGCTGGGAGCCAATCACTACCAATTTCGAGCACTGCCCTTTGGTCTCTTCACAGCCCCCAGAGAGTTCACCAAATGTATGGCAGTAGTGACAACTCACTTGAGACTACAAGGATTCCAGGTGTTTCCATATCTACACAAATGGCTCCTTACCACCCCCACCAAGCATATTCTGCTGCTTGCCTTGCATTACACCCTACAGCTAGCATGGCTCTTAGGGATCTCAATAAATGAAGAGAAATCAAAACTAGTACCTACTCAAAGCCTAGAATTCATAGGAGCAATATTCAACATGAGGTCTTGCTTTGTCACTCTTCCTCTTCACAGGATTCACAGATTAAGATCCCAACTTCGAGTGATACTCTCTTAGGACAAAGTAACAGGTCATGCAGTCCTTCATCTGCTAGGAACAATGGCCGCAACAATCACTATAATTCCCCTAGCAAGACTCCATATGAGATTACTACAATTGCTCCTAGCATCACAGTGGTCCCTATTAACACATCCTATGTTCCACTCAATCTGCATAATGAACCGCTGCAAGCAGGATCTGAATTGGTGGATGAAACCAGAAATGGAACTATAGAGTCAACCCTTCTCATCCTATCAGCCCAAGGCTGTGGTGACCACAGACATATCTCTGATGGGGTGGGGGGGGCATTTTCAGGAAAAGCCAATCCAAAGCACCTGGTCCCCCTTAGATGCCAATTTACATATCAGTGTCCTAGAACTGAGGGCAGTGCTTCTGGTGTTACAAGCATTCCAATCTGTCCTCCCATCGGAGACAATTGCTATCCACTTGGACAACATATCAGTCATTTGGAATATCAACAAATGGGGGAACCAGATCCTACCCATTGTGTCAGGAAGCCATGAGAGTATGGCAATGGGTGATAGCCTCCAACCACTTTCTGGTAGCAACACACATTCCTGGGAACTCCAATATGTTTGTAGACAAACTGAGAAGATGCATTCTCTTGCCTCATGAGTGGTCTCTCAATCCCAAAGTAGTGACGGAAATTTTCCATCACTGGGGTCAGCCTTGCTAGTCTTGTCTCCCATCAACCACAAATGCAGCAGCTACTTTGTCCTAATCCCCCCTCAGGGGAGTCTCTGAGGGGTGCTCTAGTACATGATTGGCCCCAGGACTGCTTTATGCCTTCCCTCCCATTCCTCTTATTCCACAATTTCTAAAGAAAGCACTTCAGTTGAGAAGCAAATTAATCCTCATTGCACCCTATTGGCCCTGACAAGTCTGCTTTCCCTTCCTTTGGCCTGACCTGGTTCGCCATCTGTGGACTCAGGATCCAACTCCAGGACTACTGTAACACCCACAGGGGTTGATCCATCCAAACCTATCAAGCCTCAAGATGACAGCTTGGTACCTCCACTTCTGGTAATTGCCAGTCAAAATAACCTATCTTCCCCTGTACAAAAAATATTTCTGGCTTCCCATAAACCATCCACCAGGAAAATGTATTATAGTAAATGGAACAGATTTGTGTTTTGGTCCCGAGGAAAGGGACTGGACCCCTTTCTAGCTCCCATTAACTCAGTTTTGGAGTATTTATCAACCTTACTCCATTCAGGAGCTTCAGCTTCTATGATCTCGGTCCATTTAGCAGCTATCTCAAACTTCCATAATGGTTTCCAAGATTCCTCTTTAATATCTCACTGTCCCTGTAAAACTTTCTTGAAAGGAGTGATGCATATAAAACTGCCCTTCAAAGAGCCCATGGAACCTTGGAATTTAACGCTGGTCCTAAAACTTTGACTCATCATCCCTTTGAGCCTGCTGCCACTTGTGATATAAAATTCTTGTTTTGGAAGACTTTATTCTTGGTAGCTATTACCTTGGCATGAAGAATATCAGAATTACAGGCCTTATGCATAAAACATCCTTACCTAGTCTTCCACAAAGAGAGAGTATCTCCTCAGACTAACCCCTCCTTTCTACCCAAGGTTGTCTCGGAGTCAAATATTAATCACTCCATTGATCTGCCATTTTTCTTCCCAAAATTTTCTAATAAAGGAGAAAATTGTTTGCATTTATTGGCTGTACATAGACAATTACATTGCTACTTAATCAGGAGAAAATCTTTCTGAAAATCTGACCAATTGTTCCTGATGTTTTTAGGACCCAAGTTAGGGAAATCAATTTCCAAAGTCACTTTGGCAAAATGGCTGAGAGACTGCATCTGTTTTGTCTATCAACAAAATCAAATCCGTTTAACAACTAAAATCAAGGCACATTCAACCAGATCAATGGCTACTTTAGTAGGTTTTCATTCCAGAGGTTCTATGCATGACATTTGCGCAGCAGCCACTTGGGTTACCCCCATACCTTTATTACTCATTACAAATTGGACATTGTTTCCAGAGGAGAGCATCCTTTGGATCAATGGTGTTTAGGAATATCCTTCCATAGGGCCTCCCAGGACACAAAGTAGCTAGGGACTCTGTCCCATCCATCATGAATGAATGAAGATTAACAATATCAGATAAAGAAGTTATGCTCTTACCATAATGTTCCATCTGTGTTATTGATCTTCATTTATTCATGACATCCCACCCTCCTATCCTCCCACAAAGACTCCTGGAGGTTCAGATTTGGTCCTGGTTACATGATAGGGCATTTGCTCAGACAAAGCCTCCACTTACTTATCCTTATGGGCAAACACGATCTGAGGAGAAGAGGAGATGGGCACTATGCATAACCTTAGCTTGAGAGTTTCTGGCTGGTGCAAGCTTGTATATCGGCCTAATCAGTTCCAAGGACGGAACCAAAGCCTATCCATCATGAATGAATGAAGATCAACAACAGAGATGGAATGTTATATTAAGAACATAACTTCTTTTTTTAAGTCCTTAGACCATGTTTACATTCCCTGCACTTAGTGCAAATTTTGGAATACATGAATGCTAAAGAGTTCATACAGTACCTCAGCTGCATATTCACAGAGCTCAGAGAGCTGAATCTGTACTATATCAAGGTAATCAAAGTAATCTTGTTGGCAAGGAAACTGTATTGCAGTAGGGGAGATTGTTTGGATCCACAGAGCTTCATGCTGGTATTTGCTTGCAAAACTTATTTCTAGTTTCACAACTGACTTGATGCTAAAGTATGTTGTTGTTTTTACAAAATGCTGTATTTCAGCCTTACTGATGGATTGCATTTCATAATAAATTCATTGCTTTACTGTCTGAATTATTTGTCCCTTGCTGGTGGTATAGGCATGTATATCAACTATTTTTTCTATTACAAAATGTTTGTAAAGAGTGTTGACATGACATTATGGAAAATGTTTTATGCCCACCTGACCAGTTATTGTAGAAGAATGTTGTATCACTTAGTAGCAAAGTCAGGGATTTGAAGTTTATAGCCCACAGAATGTGTTAAGCCTGTGATATATAACTGACCACCCTCCATGCAAGTGGCCATCCAACAACAGTTTTAGCCTTTTGAAATGTAAAAGTGTACATTGCTTTTTTCAGTGTTGCAATTTACTACACAGCTGCATACCTGTTGTCTTCATTACATAACTTGTACACTTGCTTTTCATTTCCTTTACTTTTTGGTGAGAGAGTTCTGTATTTACTTATGTGTGGTAATATGGAGCTTTAACTTTTAAATTATTTTGCGCATGATAGATGCATACATTTATACATACATATTTGTTTTGTTAACAGTCACTTGTGTCGTAATTGTGTATTTTATGCTTCTTTTATGTTTCATCTCATACAGGGTTATGGCACCCAAGACATCTGTACAAGTTAAAATACCATACAGTGAAGTAGAGACTAAAGTTATCCCCCAGATATTATGTTGACATGGCTCCTTCATCTTAGAAAGAGGTAGAGGTGACAAGTACTCTTGTGACTGTATCTGGGGGCAGATGATCAAGTATGTAAATGGAGTAGGAAGCCATGGCCATGCATATCAGAAAATCTAATATAAGACTAGTGATATAATAACATACATGATATATAGGTCATGTGAAGTTGGCCAGGAGCATATGTCTCTTGGGGGTGTCCTGCTAACAAACCACAAATGGAGGATTTCCTGCCCACTGTCACAGATCCCCAACATCTCAGCAAAGAGTTCACACATGGTTGATGTTGTTTCTGATATGAAAGACAACACCAATATGTACACTGCAGAACTTCCAAGTATGCAATAGAATTCAATGCTCCGCACTCACTTCTTAGGTGTTAGGCTTGCCCTCATTTATCCCACCAATACCTGTACCAATGATGAGACTGTGCTCTGCCCTTTGCACTTTTTTCATTTATTTATAGTTGCATATGTGTGTGGGAAAGTGAAATGTTTGATGAGCAATACTGGGAAAAATCCACAGCTGGATATTGCAGGTATCAGTCATACACTGCTACTGACATTAATGTACACATGAAAGATGTCACATATTAGGGACATATCATTACTTGCATATGGGACTAAGCAGTTATCTAACTCTTTTTTTTTTCCAAACAGGTTCCACACTTACCTTGAGCCTCAGG
>NC_056731.1:360669897-360672397 GCF_019279795.1 Protopterus annectens | reverse complement strand
GCCATGTAATCCGATGTAATAGGCATCACAAGGTAATATCATAGTCCTCACTCCCACCCAGGGGTGTGAGTGTCAGATGGAAACACCAATTGCAGTGCATTTGCAAGTGCAGGAGCAAGTGGGTGTAAGCCTGTTTGGCTGCCAGTATGCAAGTATTACACTGGTAAAGCAATGTAGAGGCTGAGTGTAAGAAACTGTAACCGGAGGTTAGCATTGCTTAGCTCTGCGCAAACCCACGCACACCCACTCACAACTGCTTAAATGTGCCTTAATCACTCCATATCCGATGGCCTTGTTCTGCCCAGCAACAAAATAAACGGCCTCTGCAAGGCTCGAAACCAGGACCCTGCACACACAGCTATTGCGATTTACCACTAATACATGTCAGATATACAGACATCGGATCTTATCACAAACATATCATCCAGTGCAGTCATTCAACAGTATAGGAAATGTATTCCATCATGTAGATGTATGCGTGAGTGTTTATGTCCAGATATAGATACATACATATATATAGATATATCAAGAACATCCCATGTGACAACAAAGCATTACAAAGGAATGAAAAGGGAAACACCAGCAACACCTGTATTATGTAGTAGTGTTGTCCCATGTAATATCAAGACTCCCTCAGACAAACACATCTCATTAATACATGCAAATATTTGTACATTGGCCAAATACATCACTCTGTGCATTTTATTTACATTAACACAACAGCTCCTGTCCAATCATTATGTGAGAACAGTACTTTTGCAAGGTGCTGTGTGCAACATCATCATCATCATGATAAAGGTAAATGGAGTAACCATAGAGGGACTGGTAGTGTTGTGTGTACAATGGGGTCGTCTGCATCATGTGTACCAGGAACCTTTAGGAGTCATGTGCATACCAGGATCGTGTGCATGAGAGACAGGGGTGAGGACAACTGGAGTATGTTGTGATGCATATTAAAAGGGTTACATGTGTCCAGTGGACACATGTGTGAAATGGACAGCTATGTATGGGGCAAATGTTGTTCTAGGAACCGATTGGCATTTCATTTCCGTAGGGTGAGAGTGGGATGTGGGGGAAGGAGAGTAGGTATGCTTGTGGAGGATAGTTTGGGTAGGATGACGGACAATAAGACACAACACCAGTTCAAAAACAGTTATTTAAAAAGAAGAAGAGAATTTTACAGTTTTTAAACATACACAAAAAAAGAACGGTATAAAAGGTGTTTCATTAATTACAAAAATGTCATGTGGTACAATTAACCAGTTAGGCTCTACATCTCGTTTCCAGCCTAACTAGGTGAAGTGCTGATCTACATTTTATAATTACTGCACGGTAAATGACAAAGCCCCAAATGTATTTAATGCTTTGTCAGTGTTTTTTTAAAAAACTTTTTACAGCATTTCCATCATAAACACGTTATGCTAATTTTAAACTCCATTAAGAACAGTCAGAAAGTATCACTTAAGATCGTTATAAACCTCAACAATTCTGTAAGTAATATAGTAATATAGTATGTTCCCAAACATTTAATGTTACATTATTGTAATATTAAAATGAACTATACTTATAAAAAATAAAAAATAAAAAATAGAAAAAATAAAACACATAAACAACTCGTAATCACAAGTCACTAAATGTGTAGGATGACGGACAACACAGCATACAGGGTTGGTATATGACACATGTGGGGGGATACACCTCGGATGGGGAGGGGTGATCGGCAGTCACAAGCCCATGAGCCCCCAGATGGAAACAGTGGGACAGAGGTCCCCAGCCATGGGCAACCACCACTGCACCAAAACAGCCACAAAGGTGGCAGTGCTGGGGGCTGTCTAGGAGGGGCAGGCTCACCCTGTAAATGTGACACTCTGCCCTCGAGCTAATGTATCTGGCCTTGAAACCCCTTATTGAGCCCTCTATGCACCACGTCCAGGACTGTAAAACAGTGGACATGTTCCTGTCTGGACCTGCTCCCAGGGGGAACAAGCCCCATCCTCAGTGGTGGTTCCACCAGAAGGTGGTGCAGAGCCAACAGAGGTGGAGGTCCAAGGCTTGGTCCCAGATGTGCTGATGCCCGGTGCCATGCCCAACTGAAGTGGGACAGGATGTTCTGCCGGGACCTCCAAACTCATACAGCCTATGGTGTTGCAGTTTAAACACAGATATGGCTTAGTAATAGTCAACAGCATTCAGGAGTACTTATAACAGCATGCATAGATATGACCATCAACCCAACACAACAGATGGCATACATTTGCAGAGGGAGCACAGCACATGCAAATATACTGCATTTCATCTGCACAAAGTGTAGAAGACTTGTGACTGCAGCTATGAACAGTGGCCCATTATTGGCATGTCACTGAGAACCCCAGACAGTGTCTGTCATACCACTGTTTCATGTGACATATGTCCAATCAGGGATGTGATGGCAAAAACGTATCACTATCACCATGTACTGACTGCAATCCTCACACTATACTCCTGCTGTTAACAGATGTGT
>NC_056731.1:360559897-360664897 GCF_019279795.1 Protopterus annectens | reverse complement strand
TCATACACTTAGTAGCACAGGGCCATTTGGGATGCACTATGACTACAACTATACAAGGTTATACTGGGCATGCTCATACACTTAGTAGCACAGGGCTGTTTGGGATGCACTCCGATTCTAACCACTGAAGGCCACAGTGTGCATGCTCATACACTTACATGTACAGAACACATTGTAATGGACTCCTATTGTAAACACACAGGTTTACAGCTAGGTACATCTTACCTGTCAGTATATATGCACATCTTACTGGTTTACTACCTGATACCTGTATGTAGCCCGTAAATGATGTATCTCTGTCTGTGCTGTGTGTGATAGACATGCATACATGTACATGAAGTACTGATATATATATATATATATATATATATATATATATATATATATATATATTAAGTATACACATTCATGCATGTGTGGATATGACAGACAATAGGTTACCTGGCTGACAGACAATAGGTTACCTGTGTTACACAGGCAAATGTTACCCGCAGCATGTGTCACACACCGTGCTGCCCTGAAAGGCATACATTGATAGCAAGCTGTGGAAAGTGGCATTATACATGGAACAGTGGCATGTACAAGAATAATGTGTGAGCCACCTTGTGTAATGGTACTGAGGTGCAGGTGTCAAGATGACCTTTCCCATCTGTGTTAGTAGTTGTCATTATTAGCAGGACTGCTACCCTAAGTATATCTCACATTGGTCATATACACAAGTTCTGCTGCTGTCTGCCACCTTACATGAGGCATTTGCTACCAAGCACATTAATGCCATTTGCAGTGATGTCATGGTACGAGTGGCAATTGCTAGACCAAAACAATGAGCCAAATGTCCTGCTGTTATTATGAGGTTGTCCAGTGTCTGTCATTCCGGGCTGTCATGACTGAACGACGAGCCTTCAACACAGAGCACATGCATCCATGTTTCACGTGTGTGTGGATAATACCTAGGTCACATTTACCCATATAGCCGCATTCCAAGGCAAATATCCTACACTCTGAAGTAGCACACTGACACCTACAAGACAATTGCATTGGATGCTTATGCTAACCAATGCTAGAGGTGTGCCTTTAGTAATCCATTTGCTCAATGTAGATCCTGCAATGGGGAATACTGACATCTGTGCAGTGATGAACAGCTGGCTGAAGGCTCTGTAGTGCACAATTGCACTACCACCATATAACTCAGATCCAGACATGTAGGTCATAACAGTGGTATGGACCATTCCAGGTGGTGGTGTACACATATCCATAAAGGCTACTCACATGTAAAGACCACTACTCCAACATAACACATCACAAATGAGTTAGGTACAGGTGACAGAGGCAAATGCTGCATTCTAGGTTGTATCCTCATATACATCCACCAGCTTGTCTTCAGACTACCAACACACATCCATATGTGGTATGACATAGTATGGTGGACCACCTGATAACCCTCGATTGGTGGACTGTACCTAGGCCTACATCAACTGTGCAAAGTACCCATGTACAGACACAGCTGCATAATGTGTTATACAATGCAATAATACCACTGTTTGTAACCAGCTCAGTTGTACACATACCAGGGTCCTTCAGATGTCAGCATTAACATGGTCGACTGTTGCTGTATACCAGTAAATAACACCCTCATGGTTGGATATGACCTAACTGTACCTGCCATGGATATGTGCATCCCACACTCATACAACATAAATGACATTACCATAGCTTTTGTTATCCTTTCTACATACAGGTGGCTACAGTCATTACACACATGCAGATGGCAGATAGCATGCTAACAGTGCATAAGGTTTGATATCTATGTTAAAAGAGGTAATATTCCCTCTGTACTGGTCACCCACGACACCTGTCATATCATACAACACCCCATGTGGCATGTATGTCTTTAGACATGTCCACCTAATGCAATGCCTACAAACATACCCAAATAACAGGACCATATGACCTACACAAGGCCTGTATTGACAGACTCAGGGAAATCCAGCTCTGCTCTGTATGTTCCTGAGTAGTCACAGGTGATATGTTCATGACATGTACAGTCATGTGTGGCCACAGCTCCTACATATACCCCATGTCAACAATTGCAAGCCATGCATGCTGTGTGCTGTCTGGACATTATCCTTAGTACCACAATAGCCAGTACATGCTGGGTTGAGATGTTTACAAGCCGCAGACCTCGCACATTCTTAAATGAGTGTACTGCCTAGCTCTAACAGAGCACATTGCTGGCACTCTTCCAGTAAACATAAGGTGTGTGTGGCAAATATGATGTGCTCACTGTTGACCATTACAGTACCCTGGCTTCACCATGGCACTGTCAAGTAACAGTTTGTAAGAGCATGACATGAAATAATGCTGTGTGTGTCACGCTGATATGTGCTGTTGTCATATATGTACACTTGGCTACTCAGGAAGGTGGTGGTGTTCTACCAGTACATGGATACAACATCCATTATGGTGTAATGGTCAGCTATGTTTCACACATGGCTTGGGGAAGGTGTGGAATGTATCCTCTTGACCTGCTAGTGCACTTATTGATGTAGACCGCATATGTGTACATGTATTGATGTTTGTGTAGATTCCATGTGTGTGCAGTGTCTGATGTCTGAAGGTGACTGTTGTCTTAGTACACCATGCTGTTGCCACACAGCCTCAACATTGCCAACTTTATATGGTGATATGCTCTAAGTACTGTAAGCCGTACATGAGGTATGGACAGATGTTTGGACATGACTACTAAGTGGTGGGGCTTCTTTGCAGATGAATGATTACTGAGAACAGCTCACTGGTGTGTTACAACCAGTCCTACAATAACCTGTGTAACTGCTAAGGTCAGGTTTTGTTAATTGAAGTGGAAGACAGACAATGTAGAATGCTGTAAGGGTGACACTGAAGGCAAACCTCATGACACCTGTAACAGTAAAACCTCCTCTGTGCATATATTGTGCATATATCAGCACAGTTGGCAAAGGAAAGAGTCAGTAAGTGTTGTACCAGATGCGATAGTGCTGTACTTCTGTAGTACCTATCATGAGATAGGCAGGTGTTTGATTCACAGTTCTGGCATGTGTGGGTGTATGTGTCCATATATGTCACGTATGGTTGGGAATACATCCCACATGTTATCACTCTCCTGAACACTGTTGTTGACACCAGTACAGAGTGAAGTGTAGAAAGAAAGGCATAGGCAGGTGGTCAAACCTCGCACATGTAAAGTGCCTGT
Organism: Protopterus annectens; assembly: GCF_019279795.1. Classification (NCBI taxonomy): domain Eukaryota; kingdom Metazoa; phylum Chordata; order Ceratodontiformes; family Protopteridae; genus Protopterus; species Protopterus annectens. The sequence continues at coordinate 360,661,668 of NC_056731.1, read as the reverse complement.
ATGTGTGTGACATAGGTGTATATCTTTGTGAATGCCACAGTCTGTGTGTGTGTGTGTGTGTGTGTGTGTGTGTGTGTGTGTGTGTGTGTGTGTGTGTGTGTGTGTGTGTGTGTGTATGGCTGTCCGGTCCCTGGAGTGAGGCTGTATTTTACCATAGTGAAATGTTAATGCCCCTCCCCCATCCACTCAATGCAATCTAGCATCCCTGTTGATATCATCAATCGTAGATGGGCATTCTAACCGCCTGTTAACATGTACACCCTGGGGTGTGACCTGTTGTTACATAGCCAACTGATGGACCCCCCCCCTCCCCACGTACACTCATTGCACTATATTATCCCTGTTGATGTCATCGATCTTAGGCCATTCCAACTACCTGTACATGTGTAATCTCTGTGGAGCATCTTGTAATTGCGTAGTACTATAATGATGATATGCACATAGGCAGGGGTTCTCATCCGAATACTGGCAACTGTGTGTGTGTGTGTGTGTGTGTGAGAGAGAGTGTGTGTTACTGTGTCTGTGAATCCCTGAGTGTGTGGGTTTGTCTCTGTTTGCATGCTGTCATGGCAGTGGGTATTACCGGCCTTTACCTTTGTCATCTGGCATACCACTCTTTTACCTCCTCCACGCTCCAGATAACTATACCTATGATGTCACACACTATGGATGTGACGGCTCTAAACACAGTAGCTTACTACACAACTATCATGCTCTTGGATCATTAGAACAGTAAACATAATTGAAAGATGGGAGAATATAAATGTGATGTGGAAGCTACAAAATGCATGTAGGTATTGTCATACTGACCTGTGGGTAGTCAACATGTACATATGGGACACTAACCGCAAACACCAACATTCCCCAGCACATGCAACTACACCTGAAAGAGGAAGGCAGAATGTCAAGGTCAACATGCTGTTAGTGTTGTTACACATGATACATACTGTCAAACATACAAAATGCATTCTAAAACTGTAATACATGGTATGTCTGCTGCCTGTCAACATTACTCAACAATATTAATCTACAATTGTCTGCCTAATATGTTCACCCTGTGCATCTGACCATATGAACATGTTCCTGCACCAATGGTGTGGATGACAGGGATGCGGCACAGGCATCATCATATGCACAGGGTGATAATGTTTGCCAGAGGTCTAGGCTGAACCATTGGATGACATCATGTGTGTGTGTGTTAAGGCCTGTGATATCATTGGGCATGTGTGGATGTTATGCATGTGTGTGTTGAGGTGCCCTACATTTGTTTCCAGTGTGTGTTTATGCATGCAGATAGGTCTGGCATGTGGCTGGCCTACACAGGGGTATTATTGACAGCTGCAGACTGCACAAGGCAGGTGTCACAGTTCACAGTGTCCGGCCACGGCCACGTCACCTGCGCCTGCAAGGGGTTGCATGGGCACTACCAGGCAGATGTCCAGATTGGGTACTGTCTGATGACACATGTCCACTGGAATCATGTCCCTGTTGGGACCATCCAGGACCACTTGCACGTGGCTTGCTGTGTCCTGGTGTGGAGTGCACAGCTTCAGCTGCACTGCTGCTGCTACCGCCACTATGGGAGCGGGCATGTGGAGTAGCATGTTCACATAGACCTTCAACAGATGATGTAGCTGACCTACGTCCATGTGCCCGATGCCTCACTCCCACCAGATGTTCTGGCACAGACATTCCACGCTCGAAGATTGACATGCCACGGTCAAGGACTCCCACCATGTCACCCAATCGTCTATCCAAAACATCTGCAAGATGATGGTGAGCATTTGCAAGTGCCTGTATGTTGTCAGTTAATGAATGGACAGCAGCCCTCTGAAGCCTCAGACCTTCTCTGTTGTGCCATTCAGCACATGACTGCAGCTGATGTGCTTTGTCTCGCCGGGGCATGTTGGCCAGTGGTCCTCCTACGAGCAGTGCTGGGCACACGCCTGTGTGAGACATCACCAGTCAGTAGACTGGGATCATGGTGTGCAGGCACACCTTCCATAGTCTCCACACTTCCCTGTTCCATGCTACCACCTGCCAACTGTCCTTCCTCTATGGTCAGTGGTGATGGGGTATGTGCAGGCAGGGGAACTGTGTGCGAGGAAGAGGGGGAGACAGGTGGAATGGCAACCAATGGCACAGATTCAGCCCTTGACATCCCTGCCTGTGCCTCAATCATACTATCATCATCACTGCTAGAGTCTGTGGGGACACTAACATCAGGTGGACCACAGGAGGGCAACACACCTACATCAACACCTGTGAGGGGAAGACAAGAACTGTACATTACAAGTTATACCAGACAGACAGAGACACAGAGACAGAGACACACAGACAGAGACACACAGACACACAGACACACATGCTACATGCAGGTGACATGGCAGATGCCATTCTTCTTAGACAATTATAGTTTCAGCTTAGACAATTATAGTGGTAGTTATCATACATCCCTGAGTTGCACACAACAGCATGCATGTGTTATAGCAGACGGCATGCACCTTACACAATTATAGTGGTGGTTAGCATACATACCTGTATTACACCATTTGTGTTAGTAGCCTATGCCCCATACCTGCAACACAATGCATGCACTTTGCACCATTGCACCACACTGCCATGGTGTGTGAAACATACACCACATGTTAACAGACCATCGCTGACCTTTGTACATCTGCCACTGATGCTTTGTGTTGGCCACTGCCCCTATGTGTAAAGACATGAGCAGTAGGGTATGTCGACTGCATACTATGTTTGTCTGAGCGCTAGCTTGCATATCTCCCCCAAAGCAGTGCATGTCTGTTCAACATTGTTCCACCTACCCCTGAGCTGAGTCTAGACATTGTGCATGTGGCTGTACACACATGTCTGACATGGCTGTCCCTACTTTGCAATGGTGCCACAGACCAGCACAAGTTTACAGTACACCAGCCTGCTGTGTGGCGTATGTCCTTGCCAATCACATATATGGCATGTATGTATTATGTATGTATGTAGTATGACATGTCTTCTGCTGCTGTGTTGAATGACATGCATACATGTGTAACACAATGGTGTCCTTTCCAATCTACAGTACAGTACTGGTGTCCCAATGCAGGGACGTGTTATACTAACATGGGCCTTCAGCTGATGCAATGTTGTCTGTCCACCCCACAAATATGCAGGGACATACTGCACATTGAGGTGATGTGCATAGCCATTGCAGGACATCATGTGGCTTCACAATTACTATACAGTGTGAGCTACTGACACAGTACATAGCCATGACTATGTTCACATACAATACATATCTAATGTGGAATGTGATCCACGTCACTGAGGTGTATACACACTAAACCCTAATGTGGAATGTGTGACACAGGTCACAGAAGGGTATACGGATGACACCCCTGCACATCTGCAACCATATTACTGATGCCTGGCAACTATGCCCAACACATGGCTAACTTAGCAGTACTCTATGTCCCACATGCCATCTGTGTACCTCACACACATGAGGAGCAGGCAAAACAGTGATGTCTGACACCAGCAAGGTGAATGTACTGTATCTGTGGCTTGATGTGGTTGTATGTGTATGTTGTGCAACACATGTATGTATTTGGATACTGTATAGGTGAATGCTTCCATGTCGTGACACACTCAAGATGTTCAGGACATGTTATGTGGTGGTTTTATGTTATGCCTACACAAGCTGTGCACAGGCCTGTATGATGTTTAGTGTTTCACATCTGCAATATCACCATTACACAAAGGCCATAGTTGTATTGTGTCGAGCCAATATACAACAGGGTGTACACACATGTCCATCACTTCTACTGTGTGTGTTGCTTCATGTCTCTGGCCATCCTCCATGGCCATGTGTACACATGTTCTATCCAATGGTTGTGATGGCCATCTTATTTCACATGTCTGTGTTATCCCATATGACATACACCCATATATGTCATATGCTCCACTGAGGACAGGGTTATGCAGACAAAGGGTGGTATGTATGGGATGTGAGACATGTTTTGCAGGATAGTTGTGCAGTGCTGCAGTCAGCCCACTACATGTTATGGACATGTCAGATAGCACATGACATTGTGTGACATTCATAGCAAGGGTATACTCCACAAGGGTGTATCCTGTGGGTTGCTCATACTCCAGCTCCAACACATTTAGAGTGTGTGCGCACATATGCTCTCTGTACAGTACTGTTCGTATTCCCAGCATGTGTACTGCTGATATGTAGTACTTGTCCCTACAGTGGAACACACCTCCACCATTGTATTCACTGTTGTCCACACACATCTGGCAATGACATTTTGGAAGATTTAGTGTAGGTGTTTCATATAGTCTTCAATTGTTTCACATAGGTAAACACTGTGATGCATTTCAGGTCTGACCAGTATCCATTAACAGGACCACCCTACATTATGTGCAGGTGTGTTATGGCAGATAGCATGCAATTATAATGTTTTGTGCATTATCAAGCCTGGTAAATAATAACAATCTCACCTGACACAGCCTGCTGTCACTGCAATACGCCAGAGGTACCTAAACAGGAGTGTCACAGCAGTAAGATCATTATCCTCACCTGTGTGATAGCTACAGGGTGCAATGTCCATGTTAGCACATAAGCCAGTACAATACACTATACTATGGAGTATGCACATTTATGCATACATAGAGTAGCAGACTATAGTATGTGGCATGTGCGCATACATGCCATGCATATGATTTTACATTACATATTGTACAGTAACACATGTAACTATGTGAAATATAGTTGTGTTTTATGTGCAGTACTGACTTACCAGGCAACTCCAGGCTCAGTGGTTGAGAGACACCCACCTCCACAATACCAGCTAAAGCTTCTGGATGGAGGTCTGCAGATGTCCCCAGGTTGGCCAGTAGCTCCTCGGTACATGTGAGTGGAGGCTGGGAGAGTGGCCCCCCACCTGTTGCTCCTTGTTCCCTGGTGATTGCATTAGCACGCTGGTTTGCCCTTCTTATGAGGTCAGTGCAGTGTCAGTGCACCTGCTGATAGGTGCAATTGTGACCGCCAACATCATTTACCCTCCTACATGGCATCCCACTGCTGTGCATCCTGTGGCACATGGCTGAAGAGCGTTGTGTGGTTGTCAAGGAGGTATGGGGCAAGGACCTCATCTTCCAAGTGGCTATACACTGGCAGTCTGTTACATGGCATACCTGGAAGACATAATGATGGCGACAGGTCACAGTAACTCACAGAGAAGTACAGCAGTACAGCTGAACATACATGTGTATCACATTTATTAAGATTACAAATATGTCTTTGCAAATCTACATGACACTAACACCACTGACATGTATAAGTCACACACATTTGACACTTACTGGGGATGTGATGTTATCACCATATATGTGTGTGTCATGTGATGACATTGCTCATACACCATGTGAATGTTGTCTTGCTGTGGGCATGTCTGTTTGCCTCTACTGGTGTCTTTACCTATCAGTATATGCCTGGATTTGTTCACATTAATGCAATCGACCTTAATGCTGTGTATATGTCACATATATAGTCATACATAGCTGTTAGGGACATGACCTGTGACCCTGTAGACTTGCAAGCATGTATGCGTTTTACCATATACATCTACATGGCACTGTACAGCTGTGTAGCATCCTGCCATGTATTGATTGTGTTGCACATGTGTAACACATGGGACAATAGCTAGCCTGATGGTATTTGCAGGGGTTGGATATCAACTATAGCATGTATGGTCATAGTGATCTAGTAGGCTACATGCCCTGGGCCATTTATGACCCTAGGCAGACAGGTTACCTAGCTGTAGGCAACAAATAGGTAAGTTTCAGTGGCCAGTTCAAGCAGTGCCACAGAACTGATCCACAGGGTTACTGATATATTTGGCATGCGGTCATCACACCATGTCACAGAGAGTGGCAATGTGCAGCTTTGCTGGACAGGGATGCATAGTATGGCAAGAGTATGTTAAGTGTATGGGACAGAGGTCTGTCAGGTATGTTGTGATCCTTGTACTAGAAAGGTGGATGTCCATGACGAATGTGTTTATTTGGGATCAGGATGTGTTAAGTGTAGCATGTCCAGCATCTCTGGGTTGGACATGGCTTTATTCAGGGTAGGCTGCATGCTACATAGTACAGCTAGGGATTGGGAAGGGCAGTGTAGGCCATCTATACATGGGCAATAACCCTTAAAGGAAATATGTGATCTATTATGGGTCACATGGGTGTTGAGTATGGCTGAGCAATTATCTCTATATTCCTGGATGGCACCCTGTCATGATTAGGGGTGCCACGTACAACTACCTGTCTGGTGTGGTGAAGTAACTATCAAAGGAAAGTACTGTCCAGCTGCATCCCATACACACAGTTGCCATTATGTTGACTGCTGCCTAGGTGGTAGTTAATGGGTACAGGGTTTGTAACATAGGGGATGACAATGCAATACTTAGCTGTCAGATTGTGGCCATACATCACACACCACACATCTGACACACTAAGGCCCTTCTGTATGTTGAATGCAGCACACATTGAGTCGACTATTGATCCTAGTTCATAGTCATTTGCAAACATCAATAGCCTGATGCCTTCTGTGTTAGTCTGTGTGGTATAGATAACAAAGAGCGGGAGTACCAGGAATTACCCCTGTATTACTGTGGCTGGCACTGGTTTGATGTGCGTGCATTAGTCAGACACCTTCTGTAGTGTTGGTTCTGCCAGCAGTCCAGTTGCCAACCACTCCTGTGACATAGGAATATACACCTAGTTTACTAAGTGTAACTGGAGCACAGTATGGGTGATGGTGTCCTACGACCTGGCAAGGTCATGATATGCAGTGTGAATCAACCCTACTGACATCTACATCTGTACCGAGTACATCAAATATGTTAATCATGGTTCATGGCCATACAGACCTGACTCAGCAGGGTAGTTCTGCACTATGTCCCATTATCAATGGTGTCTCCCCCTTTGTGGGGTGTGATAACTGTTGCTGTGCACCATTCGGTGTGTACACAGCCTGACATGGAGCTATGATTGAACATGATGTGTATGTGGATAGCTGAATGTGCTTACATTTGTGTAGGATACACCCTAGGATGTTGACAGGTTCCATGAAAGCTGTATGTATGGCTTTAGAGAGTGCAGCTTGTACCTGCATAGTTGTTAGTATAGGGGCCCTGTGGTGTACATAGATATATTACTGTGTACTTGCTGGGGGGAGGTGGGAGTGGGTTTAGGTTCTCCAAGACCCTATCTGGATGAGCGGATGCTATTTCTGTAGGGGCAGTACTTCCCATGCCATAGTGCTGTGCAGCACGGCAGGTCTTGTCATTACCATTACGATTAATGACACAGCTATAGAATGCTGTGTGCTTGGCCTCATAATATGTGGCTGATTAGTTTCACAGTAGCTTTGTGTGGTTTTATATGGTGTATCTGCATCTTACTGAGGCTGACCAGGGATCACCTACACTCATGTGTGCTCACTCTTGCAACAGTTACTACCTTATGTGGTACAGTTTAAAGCATGGTATCACCAGTTTGCCTTCTTGTTTGTGTTTTGTTGAATACTGGTTCTATTTCAATGGCACAATCACTGCACATATGTGACTGCTTAAGGTTCATTTGTGTAGGATTCAGCATTTGCACATGCATTGTCCATCTGCATGGGTGTCATGACAGTCACCACTATGCTCTTAGGAAACATAACATTGGCACTGGAGACTAACTACGTGTAGTATACTGTTAGCCCTGTTTGTGTGACTACTGTGATCCAGGTCAGTGGGGTTGATGGAATCCAACATGCATTGAGCGCAAGTGTTGGTACATGAGGAGTCTTCCCAGTTCATAATGGAATAGTTGAGAGTAGTCATTATTATGGTTCTGTCTCAGAACTAATCTTCCCCATTACAGCACATTATGACAGTTGGGAAGTCCGGGGCCTGGTGGGTAATCTGTCTCAAGGTGCATTTTGAATTCCACTTTGGCACAAAGGTAGTTGCTCAGCATAATGCATCTGAAGTTATGCAAGTGCAACTAGCATGGGGGTGTACATATCCTTCAGGAATATGGACACAACTGCGGCCCGTGTGTTCCAATAAAGGACAATGGGCAAGAGGTGAGGCATGTGTTATAGCATGGTCATGCAGGTGTGCTCTCCGGAGTGTTGAAACATGTCTCAGCCACTGCACAGATATGTTCTCCATGTTAGGGATTGACATATGTGTGTCCGTATAGTGTTTCTGACATGTATCATTGTGTAGCGAGACCCGCAGTTTATTGCTTGGCTGTACCTGTAACTGCAGTGGACATTCAATTGAACTGTGTATGATGAAGGCACTATAGGGGAAGCATGAGCCCTAGGCAGTATCCAGATTCCCAGGGGTGACAGGTGCAGGCCCTGTCTGGTAAAGCATCATGGACTGTCAACCATGTTATCCCAGGATGACAAGATACTGGATACCCTTTGACTTGCACCACTACACTAGACAATTGTGGAATGCAATCCTTTTGTCCCTGTACTGCAGTATTATTCTGGCCAATGGCAGAATGCTACCCAGGCCGTGGGACATACCTGCATGGGCTACAAGACCTGACAGTTCCTACATGTGTTTCCATGCAGTCCAGGCTACTGCATCACAGGTGCTGCACAACAACATGGAATATGCCAGAGCCATGTGTATAGTTCAAAAGGTGGTCTGAGTGTATGGGTATGTGGCTAATCATGGCAGACAGGCAGCTGACAGTATGTATGCCCTCGTATAGGTTGGTGTGTATCATAGTGCTAGAGTTTGCATTCACAAATGAGTACTGTTGGGCATGTTTCCAGTCACGTGTTCTGAGGTGTGGCACAATTATGCAAACTATGTCATACAGTTCGTGTATTTCGGTGTCTGTCTCTTCCTGCTTGGGGGGGGGTTACTTGTTTGGTTAGATACTTAGATGCGTCTGTGAATGTGTGTGATTTCTAGTAGTGTGTGTGGGTGTCCTTACTGTGTTCTGGTAAGGGTATGTGTTGGTTGTGTTGATGAGCTTCATGTGTTAACTTTAACCTCATGACTGTCCAGTCCAGTCATGGCTGTAGACTGGGCTGCCTTTCAGCTTATGCCTGTAGCTGCATCCCAAACAATGTGTGGGGTGTGGTGTTAGGTTGGTTTGGCAGTGCACATGGCATACAGATTACATTCCCCCAGGATGGCCACATACACAAAGCTGACATTAGTAAACACCAGTAGCTGACTAGTGGACATGCCTGTATGTGCATTCAGTACTACAAGTACCAAGTACTGTATTTAGTTTACTTATTGCTTATGAAGATGTTTCAGACAGTGATGCTCACATGTAAATATTTGTGTTATGGACATGACAACACTGGCTATTACGGAAACATTGTAGCTACCTTTAACAGCAATACTCTTCTGAGGAGCACATCACATCCTTTTAGTTGATTACAGATGATGCAAGTGTCTACAGGTCTGTTCCCTTCTCTGGGTATATACTCACATATTCACCAGGACCATGAGCTCTGTTGGGCACAGACACCCATTTTCCAAACAGAATCATGTATCAATAGACTCTGATGCCACTATCAACATGATCAGGATATAATCAGAGAGTGTGAGCCATCACCTATGAAGTGGCTATTACACATGGGCAGCTGTCTCCTACATCTTACACTCCTACTGCAGATGTTAAACTGGAGTTAAAGATGATATGCAACCTGTTTCATTACCAGTGCTGTGCACTACCTTACATACAGTATGTGCAAGTGGCTGTTAGGTTGGCAATGAGAGGATGGGCTACACAAACCTGGTAGTGTGTCTGTACTCGCAATATCCACTCTATGTAGGTGTGCACATAGCCATTTGGCCCAGCCCTGTAACAAGGGTCACTACACATTTGCATAACATGTATACATGCACAGCTGTTATTGCTTGCAAACAATACTAGAGAGGTCCAACCCTGTAACAAGGGTCACGACACATTTGCATAACATGTACACATGCACAGCTGTTATTGCTTGCAAACGCTACTAGAGAGGTGGATATTACATGTGTTATGTGCATGAATAGTTACCTGGCTCTTCCAATTATCTTTGCTATCATGCTGCTAAACTGTCAGATGAATATAAATTATATTTATCCTTTCACTGAGTATTGTAATTGCCAACAGACATAACTACTGTTTGCATAACATAACAGAACTGCTATGTAGAATAGAATACAGATCTGCCTAGAATACTGTACATTACACAGTTACTGGCACAATATCCCACAATGCACACCATATATGCACAGTAAGCCCACCTTTAACATATTTATCTTACTTATACACCCATACATGTGTCGACTGTTACAATATATCGACATATACTATCCCATGTTATAGCACATACTTGTTGGACCAATCCTGACACTGACAGTGACTGGAAGTGAATCGGTGGGTTCCAAGCCCAAATCATCCCTTGTGGTGTATGCAGAGTTTGCCGTGTGACCTACAGCAGTACACACATAGAATACTACAAGCATTACTACTGCTCAACAATACATCGCTACAAGATAGCTATTTCCACTATATGCATTGATTACACTGTAATTCTTACAGTACAGGTGCTACATAGACAGACATACTACATGTTATACATACCTTTTAAGTAATCGGAGGTGTTATTGACCAGTATAATACTTGTTTTCAGTTCATCTTTCAGTGTTTTGTACTGTCCTACAGGTAGACACAGATGGTTTGAATGTGTGACAAGGCAACCTTTTATAGTTACAGATCAGTAACATGTGCTATCCCAGTGACCAATTGGTGTTCCTAAGTAGATAATTACATGCACATCAGCTGCTCTGCTACTGCCTTAGCCAATACCATGGCTACAGTGGGGTATAATTGAGTACTCCACTTGAGCATTGTCCCTTTGCCTTACTTGTGAGGAAGACAGCGTGGAAGTGTTGTTTGGAATCTATTGCAACAGCTGTATGGAGACGAACAATAATATATCATGTGTAATGCCTAGAGGATAAATGTGAGTACTGCAGTTATATTTCTGAACATTGCTACTTGTGCAGGGTTTGTCTGTACCTAATATGTCTGCATATGTTTCAGTCTGGCCAGGTTGTTTGACCAGCTCAAGGCTGCATAGCTATGCATATAATGTTAGGGGGTTTACAGTGTGCTTACCAGACATATTTAGTTTGGTGATACTGTGTATCATACTGTGCTGATAATCAGTGCTCGGTAACACTTCCTGGTGCACGAACCTTTCACCCCTCTGAAACGGGATTAGTTCATACAAACCCTGTTACATCAGCAGCTGTTCAATTGTATAATGGCAACTATTTCACATAGGGCCATGTTAGTGTGTCTGTGTCCAGGTATGTTAAGGTTTCAGCAGATGTTGTACAGTAGTTGAATAATTGGTTATGGTATGACAGTATGTATTGATGTAATTATTTTGGTTGTGAGGTAGATGGTGGGTGTACATAGCACATGCAGGTGTGTAGGAACCCCTTTTATACAACATCTATATGTGTGTGGGTGTTCTTTCCCTATGTGAACACCTATCCCTTAGTGGACTAATACTATGGTAATTGCAGGCTGATTCATTAAGGCACTATTAATTGCTTCTTGTATAGCATGCAGGTACTGTTAGTCCTTGAATCCTTTTGGCAATCCATCGGAATGTAATAAAGTTTTGAAAAATGAAAGCTGTCTGTGTATTTCTGTCATGGATATTTGCAGTCATTGCAGTTGTGTTGGTGGCTGTGTCCATAGAACAGTTTTGTAATAGTGTATTGGCATATACTCTTCATATGTTATGTTCATATTGTTTGGGGGGGGGCGGAATGTGTGATTGCTATGGTCCATGATATACTCAGATATGACCACTTTGGATGCTGTCTAAAGACATGTATGTATGTGTATATTTAAATATATACATACATATATATATATATATATATATATATATATATATATATATATATATATGTGTGTGTGTATATAGATATATATATATATTTTATTGCATACGTTTATCTGTACCTCCATCGATGTGTAGATGTTTTTAACCTATCTATATATCTACATATATATGTAGACCTGTATATATCGACATGTCACTATGTATCTCTCTCTCTCTCTCTCTCTATATATATATATATATATATATATATATATATATATATGAGCATACACCTTTAATTGGGTACATGGTGGGTTGTCCTATTTCAACACATTCCTCCCTTTTGTGTTTTAACTTGTCTGCATTCACAACTGGGATAGATACATCCTAGGTAGCTTAGTGTTAGGTAACTCTGAGAATGGAGTACATGGTTGCGGGTTCTACTCCTGGAAGGTGTTATTATTTTACCTCTCAGAGTAGGCACTGGTAAGGAAAGTGTGAATAACACACATTTACGTGGTTGTAAGCAGCTTTGCCTGTAGTCTGCGTGACGTTAAGCAAAGGTTAAACTTGTGAAGCACTTCTCCGTTTATCATGTTTCAGCACTACTTACCATCGCACAAACCCATGGAAACCCACTTACAACTGCATAAGAGTGCTTTAATCCACCTGCATCCAACAGCCCTTATTCTGGCCCTCAAAATAACCTAGCAGCCCTTGAACCCAGGACCATGAACACCACAGTCACTGACTTTACTACTAAGGCATTTGAGATATGTACAAATGTTATGGTATTTAGAATATACATTGTACTACAGACATTCCTCACTACTGAATACAAATGTGACAGTCAGTTGGTGTACATATGTCTGATACATGTTAATGTTCATATGTTTGTGAAATTATGTGTTGCAATGTGACATGACAGTGTGTATTAGGAATGAGAAAGTTTCTTGCTTTGTGTCCTTTTTATATTGTCCCCGTACTCCATGTATACCCCTCCAGTTCACTTATTGAACATCCGACCCAGGCCCTCCTTGATAAATGATTGCATTTCCCATCATTCCTCCCCCACCCCAATCTTCATATACACAACAACCACCCCTTCTATGGTGAATTAAGTTAATATTAATTGTTATAATACCAGCGCTGCATGTGTTTTGTGTGCACTCCAATTCCTTTGGAGTACTTCTGTGTCACAAAATGTGTTCATAGATGTTCATATTTATGGCTATTAATGTAAGTGTATAAGATATATATATATATATATATATATATATATATATGTGTGTGTGTGTGTGTGTGTGTGTGTGTGTGTGTGTGTGCAGACATCACTGACGTCTATATATATATATATATATATATATATATATATATATATATATATATATATATATGTATATATATATATATATATATACATAATACATATGTAGACTGGAATGTGTTGGTTCACAAACTACAGTACATTACAATGTACTGTACATATGTACACAAAGTGACTGTCCCATTTGTGATCATTACAGTGAAATGCATATGGTATAAGGTGTTGTCTGAAGACCATGAAACATGTATATGCTTCGGATGTCTTAGTGGTAAGTCCCATGACTGTAATGTGCATGGTCCAGGGTTCGACACCTACGATGTTTTGCAAATGTTTTTTTACTGCAGAATAAGGCTCATTTAAGCAGTTGTAAGCATGTTTAAAAGTGTTTGTGTGACATTATAGCAGCGGTTAAACACAGTTAAACAAACTTTGTAACATATAACCTGTGCACGCAAACACAGCCACATCCGCTAACTACTCAGGATATATACATTTCAGTGAAGTAACATCTCACTATGTGCTGACATAACATTACATTCTCTGTTGACTGTACTCTCCAGCACAAATGGGTTTATATGGGTGTTTCAAATGTTTATTATACAGACGATTACTACCTATATATGCAAGCTGTGGTTAAAGTATACTTTTGCACATGATAAACATCACTGCCTTTATCGGGATTGTAACCTTGAATGCACAGATACTATGCAGATGCTGTAACCATTACACTGTTGACATTATTGTTGCTTCCGCCTATTTCCTATTTAGATGATTTCTATGTGTAAGCTAGGCTAAGCAAAGGGCGGATGCCCCCAAACTCACTGAGCTTCACGTACTCATGACATAACAACATATAACAAATGTACTGTGAGACAATACATTACATTCCTAACTACATTAGGCATAGCCCCTCAATGACACACTTCAAGGGAAACCTTGTTGTGTGAATGGGCAACAGACTATACACCCCTGGGATCATGTGTCCCGGAACCATGCAGCCAGGGGCTGAGAGATCCTGTCCAGTTTGATAGCTGCGAGTCCTGTTGGAGGAATTGAATGGTGTTGAATTGTCACATTAACATGCCCTCTTTAGATTACTAAGTGCCCCATCACCCTCCACAATCCCAGTCTTCAACAGCTTTCAGCAACTCTGCCTGCAATTGCTTCATTGGTTTTGCTTGACAGAGGCTCAGTTACTTCATCAATGGTGCAGGGAAAGCCAACACACTGTAGCTATGCTTCTAATTGCCCTTGGGCAGATAGGTAGTAGGCTATCTGTGAACCTCTAACGTGCAGGCCATCACAGCCATAATATGTGAATAAACAGACCTTCAGATCACAATATACAGTGAGAAATCACCATGTAGTCAGGAAACAGTTAAGTACAGCAAGAATATACAGAACACTAATACTTAGTCACTCCAAAAGCCTATCTTGGAAGCTAGAAGACATGTATAAGTTTAAGGCTTTCTATTGCTTACCAGTAGGTTACCTACAGGGGAGATGAAAAACAAGCACAGATGGGGAACATGCATGCAATGATACCATACCGGCCTAAGTGTCAGCCTTAAGCTTTGGAATACTGGCCAAGGCTATTGGTGCCCCCATGGTGCCTTATTTAGGAGGGTCTTGAAGGTAAACACCAGCTCCATAAACAGCACAATAGCGGATTCAATGAGGGTTATGCTACTCAACACCAGGGGTTGTGATCACAACATGCATGCACTCACAGCACTCCTCAGGATGGACAACATCAACATCTGTGCAGTAACTGACATTTGTCTTAAGGCTCCTGAGAGCACACCAGCATTACCAGACTACAACCCATACCACACATTTCAGCCACAGAACATGGAATGACAGACATGGAGGAGCCGTATCCATATTCATCAGGGATACCTACTCCTCCAGGTTAGTGGGGCAGCATGATACCTCTGAGATCATCCATGTGCAGCTAACATCAGCCACAACTGCAATGTAAACTGTCGCCTGCTACAGATCACCGTCCATGATGCAGGACCTCCACTCCACCTACCTGGAGACAGTGGAGAACACAACAGTCCTAACGCACACCCTGGCATTGGTCGATGTCAACTATCATACCATTAACTGGAAACTTAATCCGGTACTCACTTCCAGGCCCAGCGCTTCCTGGAATTTATCACCTCATATGCCCTGTATCAGGTGGTAACCTCCCTAACATGGGGTGGAAACTACTAGAAGTGGTCATCACCAACATGGGCAACAGGTACACCACAGCAGAGCTTAACCGGTCACTGGTTAGATCTGACCATGAACTATTCAATGTTTCCACACCCAAGCATCTCCCCTACCCATGGATACCACAGTGTATACCTTTCCTACAGCTACATTTACACTACTAGTGACAGGGGTGGGGGGTTTCACAGTCCCCACGCTAAGGGGAAACACTGTTCAAGATGCAGACAGATTTACAAATGCAGTCTATAAGCACCTACATGGATGTATGGATCGTGCCATCACTATTAAACTAAGACTCACTCCTCCTAGACAAGGATACTGGTCTGGTGGACCTCTGCAATAAACAGGCTATACTACAGAAGTAGGACAGTGTTCCAGACACACAGCAAATCCCACGAAGGGCAGACATCTGTGACCACTATTAGTATGATACGTAGGTCCCTCATGACATCATCCAAGGCTAACATCAGCGGGAGAATAAGCAAGGATTCGAAAGATAACCACAAAGCCTTCTTTGGCTATGTCAAGGATCTACGTGGTGACACACAGATTTGCACTGTGCCAGTGAAATATAGCACAAAATATGCTGACCTTACTGATATCACCAACATCCTTGCAGATACATTCAGTGCATACTTCACCCCCTAAAGAGCCCACAACACTAAGCGAAAGGTACAGTATCCCACACATCAGAGACACACAGGGGGAAATGGCCCTCTCTAACAGCAAAACACAGCATCAGTGGAGGCAGATGTTGTCCCAGACTGCATCTTGCAAACTGTACAAGACAACCTGCCCCCCACCTAATTAAGTTTTCCTACCTCGGCCTCTCCACAGGCTACATGCCCATACAATGGCACATGGCAACGGTTATCACACTCCATCAAGGTGGAATCACAACTGACCATGGTAGCTACCATCCCATAAGCCTGACTAGCCTGGTTTGCAATGGTATGGTTCGCATCCTCATGGCACTCATTAGAAAAAACATTGGTAACCTCCAAACACGTGACCCAACCCAGGTCAGGTTAGTTGAGTGCAGTTCATGCCTACTGAACCTATTTGACGTCTTCCATACAGTCACTAAGACATTAGATCACAGGGGAGGTGGTTCACACACTACCTGGACCTCACCAAGGCTTTTGACACCATGCCCCACTCAGGTATTATTGATAAACACACCAGCCTGTGCATACACCCATACATCACAGATTGGGTTGCCAACGGGCTTACACACAGAATCCACATGGTACAACTAGCGGTCTCCAGGTCCAACTCTTGACCAGTCACAACTGGTGTCCCACAGGACTCAGTCCTGGGGGCCCTACTGTTTGGCATATACATCTCAGAGGTACAGGCAAACACAGGTGGACTACGGCAGACCATGTTTGGCAATGACTGTGAACTGGCAGCCATGATTGATAGTCCAGCTAACACAGACATCCCTCAACGGGCCTCATGGAGAACATCACAGGGTACCAATGACATTGCCTCCAGCCAAGTGCCACTAACTGCATGGTCATAAAATTGTGGAATTGGCACCCACATATAACACATAAGTGGCAGCCACTTTAATAACGACGAGGTAATGGAGTATCTGGGGACTTAGGTAGATAGTGATCACCCCTTTGACAATCATATCTCCACAGTAGTTAGGTCATCCTTCTATGTAGGCCATTTGATTACTAAAGGATTCCCATCTAGACATACTGGGATTATAGCGCCCCTTTACTCATAACTCATCAGTCCCATCATAGGGTATAATAACCCATGTGGGATGTACCTCAGAAGACACTTCCAACAGCTGGGGGGGTCCACGAATGTATCCCACCAAGAGGAATACTGGCCTCCAACATATGGCCTATGCAGCCAGACTGAATAAACTCCTGCTTTACTCAGTGGCATCTCATTTACAGAGAGATGATCTCTGCTGGCCAACACAGCCATGTCGAACTCAGGCTTGATGGATATGCTCCACCTATGGAAATCCATGTCACAGTGAGCCACACACTGTAGTGAGATGACTTTGCCACAACAATAACTGGAAGATGCTGGAGGGACAGCTTCCTGTCACTAACACTCCCCATACTTTGGAACACCATCCCTAACTACATTATATAGAGCCCCTCACTAACATTCTGCAAGAGAAACCTTGAAGAGTGGATGGGGAACAGTAGATGCACCCCAGGGATCCTGCCATTGGCTCTGCTCCACAGAGGGACAGTTAATGAATCAATGGGGTGGCAAAAGCTGACACATTTTGGCCGGGCTTATGAATGGCCTCTGGCAGTTGGCCAAGTACCTACCTATGATTCTATACATACAGTATCTGCATATGCTGATAGCTTAATTTACTGTTCTGGTGTTGACTTACCTTGTGCCAATGGCAGTTGTGTGTGCAATAGTTGAGGGCTGCCTATGTTGGATGCACACAGTAGACTGCCTATACATGACAAGTTACAGGTAGTCTTGTGTGCCATCCATTTTTACTGTGTGGGCAGGTGCATAAAGGTGTCGGTCCCTAGCTGCCTACACTGTCAGTGTGTGTGTGCTATACGTTCCCTCTTTGCCAAGGCATGGGCATACTGGGCATGCCTCCATCTGCCTACTGGGGCTGGCTCAGGGTGTTCATGGTCTGAGTACCTTTGTGCCTGTGGGGCCCTTGGCAATGGTGGTAGGCTGTGAGGGCCTTCACCATTCTGTCCCTGCTGCAGCTGTTTCCACATGACCATATTGTGTAGCATGGCACACAATATGAAGATGTGGGCACATGTACCTGGAGAGCACTGCAAGGCTCCACCAGATATGTCCAAGCAATGGAACCGTGATTTCAGCATCCCATATACATGCTCTATGATGATTCTGGTTTGTGCGTGTTCCTCATTATGGCATTCCTGCATGGGTGTGTGTGCATTTCTGATGGGAGTCATCATCCACAGTTCCAGTGCATAGCCAGCATCCCCCACTAGGTGGCCATTTGGGATGTACCCCGTGGCAAATAACCAATACAGCTGTGAGGCATGCCATATGTGGGAGTCGTGATAGCTTCCAGAGCTGCCAGCACATACATCCATGATAATGCCCTGGGCATTGCACACAACCTGGCAGTTGATGGAGGGGTATCCCTTGCGGTTTATGTAGCGCCTACCCTGCTCACTGGGTGGTGACTTGATGTGTATGTGCGTGCAGTCTATTGCACCCAGTACCTCTGGGTATTCTGGCACACGGTGGAAGAGACACATATTGCTGGCCAACTCCTGCATTCGGGGGAAGTATATGTGCTCATTGGCATGTGGTAACATGACATCCAGGAACTGGTGTAGTACCCTGGATGCTGATGCCTGTGAGATCCCCATGATATCCCCAGTTGGTCTTTGAAAGGTACCTGTAGCTAGTATTCTCAGGCTTACACATACCTTCATATCCACTGGGATGGGTTCCCCTCTGTTTGTTCTGGCTCTGAGGCATGGCCGGCACAGCTCCACAAGTTGCTGTAGGATGTCCCTGTCCATCCTCTACTATCTCCAGATCATGTAGCCCCTGGTAGGTTACCCTGGGTCTGAACACTATCCTCCTCCTTTGGTGCCTGAGGTGGTCGTGTGCATCATCCTGCACACCACCTTCAGTCTCCAACACATGCTGGTGGATCAAAGCTATGGCAGCCCCATACATGTACATAATAAAAGTTCCCCATCTGAAAACACAAATGTGTGTGAGGTGCTTTCACACTTTATAGTATTGTGCTATGGATGCTGCTGATGTCCGTGGGTGTGTATGAGCTATTCCAGCTGCAGCATGTCTTAATTATGGGTTTTGCAATGAGTACTGCAAGTGTGGGGCCTTTACTGTGGAGACCTACTTGCCTGCCTTGATTAATCTGTTGTCCTTTAATTCACTTTTAGATCTGGATCCCCTCCCATTATCAGGCATGCATCCACCTGCTGTCTTTCTTGTTTTGCACTTTCCCTACCCAGTCATGGCAAACTGTGCCTTGTAGCTGATATACTGCATATCGGCTTTGTTCTGCTTTGACACTTTACTGTTTTCTTTGCAGTACAGCCCCTCCCCGTCCCTGTTCTGCAGGTTGCTGCTTGCAGCCTTGTTAGCTGTTGTCAGTGGCCTACTGTAGGCTCCTAGGTGTTAATTAGTCATTTGTACTCCAATTTCACTGCTGCAGCATTTCCTTATTTCTTTCCTATATCCTTCCTGTTTCAGCTGCAGTGCACACTGCGCATACCTGTTTACCGGGTTTACGCGCGTTTTCATCTCCGTTCACATGCATACTCGGTTACCTTGTGTATTCTCAGCTAATCATAGCTATGGCGATTTTGACACACCCCTATCCTGCAGCTTTACCTAGCTAGGGGCAGACTGGTCTAGCAATGCTCCAATGTGCTTACAGCAATGGCGACACATGCCTCTCGTGATGTCATCTTTATCTCAAGGGCACGCCTCGGTGTTATAATGCTACACTGTGAGGTGCATCCTTACACCAGCGGGTCCTCTCATTTGCATGGCATTGCCTACTAATCCCTAGCTACTGCGCATAACACTGTCACTACCCTTTAGCAACCCCTGCGCCATAAGTATGGTGCGGCATACCTGCCATTGACTATTATGGGGAAATCATGATATGTGTTTCATTGCAGTTTTATTCTATATTGTTACATATTCCTTGAAATCCCCTTTGCGCACCACTGTCCTGTGCTTCCACATCACGATAGTGTGACTATATATATTAAATGTTAATTTGATATTTTGTACATGCTTTTTATGCCAATGGCTATATATTTTAGCCATTGGCATATATCAACAATATAATACATGTGTGTGGTCAGCTGTCATGGCTCCTATTTTATGTTTGCAAAAATGTAAACCGTTTTCTACGGTTTACATTTCTGCATGCTTACACTACGCCTGCACCACTTCCTGAATCACAACATACCTTCATTTGCATGCTGCACTGCTGCACATGGGGTAATTAGCATACAAGACTCAGGAGTTGTGCGGGTGTAGCGTACGCAGGCAGTGCACGTGGAAACAGCTTGTACCTGAATCGCTTGGTGGCCATTTTTGATGTTAGAATGCCGACACTGCACCTGCACCTGGCACAAGCTTCATGAATCCTAGGACAAGTTTTTGTATGCTAAATGGTCATTATTTGTAGAAACAATCCCCGGGATTCACAAAGTTGTTTTTCCATGCAGGAGCAGTGTAGCTGCTCCTGCACTGAACATGGCCACTGAGCGATTCAGGATAGTGCCGTTGTCAAGTGCATGAGTGGCCCAGCACTGTTCTAGCACAGAAAACTGTGCGGCATGCAAATCACCTCATCTGCTGGTGAAAAACATGCAAATGAGGTGATTTAGCGATTCGCCAAGCTGCTCAGACTCTATGTTAGAACAGTGTCAGTGCAGAAATGTATTTGGTTAATAACTGAATACATTTCTGCAAATGACCAAAACAGAGGCAAGACAGCTCGAGAAAAAGCATGTATTATGTCCATTTTTAATTTTTATGAAAATTAAACTTTTTTTGGCCGATCTCAGACATTTAAGCATAGGGCAGCAGCGTGCAAACATGATTGTGCCAAAAATTTAAAAAAATGGGAAAACTCAGTTTTAAGGTAAATCTGCATTTTGCCATTATAGTGTATGGTATGCAGAATGTAAACAATACCAGGGACCACTGGTTGTCAAAGGGAAAGAGCCCATTTTAGTCTGGTAACTAATGACCTGCATGCTGGGGTATGCAAATGAGGGGAATGTTACTGAATCACAAAATATTCTAAGTCCACACACTGCACCTAACCATGTAGGTACTAGAACAAGATAATATAGGCAGGAGGAGCAACTAACAGGAAAAGGGGGTATGGATGCCTGCTGTAAGCACACCGGGTTTTAAACTAAAAAAAAAAAACAGGAAACTGCAGCAGTGTTTACATTTGAGCACTGGGAATGCGCGGCACACCTCAGGTCTTAAACTAGGAGGAAGCTGGGAAGGGGAAATAGCAGTAGGAAAGCAATCAAGGAGAAATAGCATAGCTGGCAGGTGGAATGTATCAGAATCAGCCAATTATACAGGCAACAGCCCAGAACACCACTATAAACTATGCAAATACCTTTCAGACTGTTTTTTCCCACAAACTCTACACCACTGGTGTACACAGATGGAGGACTTTTAACTGGCAAAACTAACTAAAAATGTCAGAGGCTGCTGCCGCTTTACTCTATCAATATGTGCTAGAGGCTGAGGGTGTTGAGGAGGAGAATGCTGACAACTGACGCACAGTGAGGAGAAGGAGAAGAGTGTACAGACCCATGGTAACCTACTAGGGCCACATGAGCTGGAGATAGTGGTGCATTATGGGGTGGACAAGGACATTCTACAGCAAATCATTGAGCTGTGCCAGCCACGCTTCACACACAGAACTAACAGAGGGGAACCCATCCGAGTGGATACCAAAGGTATGTGTAGGCTTAAGAATACTAGCCACAGGTATCTTTGAAAGACCAACTGGGGACATCACGGGGGTCTCACAGGCATCAGCATCCAGGGTACTCCACCAGTTCCTGGATGCCATATCACCACATGCCAATGAGCACATATAGTTTCCCACCACCTGTGAGGCATTGACCAGGAGTATGCTTGTCTTCCACCATATAGCAGAATACCCTGAGGTAGTTGGTGCTATAGACTGCAAGTGCATCCACATCAAAGCACCACCCGGTGAGCAGAGTAGGGTCTATATAAACCGCAAGGGCTTCCCCTCCATCAACTGCCAGGTTGTGTGCGATGCCAAGGTCATTATCATGCAAGTGTGTGCTGGCAGCCCTGGAAGCTATCACCACTCCAAAATCTGGCATTCCTCACTGCTGTAGCAGGGGTTTGCCAGGGGGGACATCCCATACGGCCATCTAATGGGGGATGCTGGCTATGCACTGGAGCCGTGGCTGATGACACCCATCAGAAATGCACACACAGCTGAACAAGAATGCCATAATGAGGCAAACGCACAAACAAGGATCATTATAGAGCATATGTTTGGGATGCTCAAGTCACGGTTCCGTGACATATCCGGTGGAGCCTTGCAGTACTCCACAGCTACATGTGGACAAATGTTCATAGTATGTGCCATGCTATACAATACGATCCTGTGGAAACAGCTGCAGCAGGAACAGCATGGGGAGGGGCCACACAGCCATTGCCAAGATCACCACAGGCACAGAGAATCTCGGAGTAGGAACTTTCTGAGCCTGGCCCTGTAGGCAGATGGAGGCATGCCCAGTATGCTCTGTCCTTGGCAAAGAGGCAATGCATAGCACACACACTGATACTGTAGGAACACAGGGACTGATACCTCTCTTCAACTTGCACATACAGTAAAATGGATGCCAAACATAACACTGCCTGTGCTTTACCATGTATAGGGAGCGTACTACATGCATCCGACATAGTCAGCCCTCCAGCACCGTCCTCAATACTGGCCCCGCAACAAAGTCACTCACTCTTCCTATCAATTAGTGAATGGAATAGTATGTTCTGATAGTTGTATGTATGGTATGGATGCAAGCATGCAAGGGAATCAGGTGGCTGAATGATATAGCAGCAGACAGCTATATGGGACAGCAGGAAATCCATAACAAATACTGGTTTCAATATACTAGGCAGTACTACACAAGGTGACAACTCCCTCCGCAGTACATGTGGTGGCCCAAATAACTGTGTGTGTCCATAGGTCACACACATGGATGTCAATGAGGGTCACATACTCACCACCAGCCTCACCCAGCAGTTCAGGTGTAGATGACCATAAAGAAAGGCCGGGCTAATGCCCCCAAATGATGGCAATGGTGAACAGCCGCCCCTCCAGACCTACACAGACATACCACAACAGGTCTGGCAGTTGCATGTTAGTTCTGAAGGGTAAGAAGTCTGAAACTGAAATTTATGCCATTAAACTTTAACATGTGTACTCTACTGATATGCCTCATTTCTGCATGATAGGTCACAATACAATATGAAATGGAAGCCAATGAGTAATTGAAATACCAGTACAGTCATTGCAAATGTTTAAAGTCTTCAGGTGTGCACCCTCCTCAATTCCATGTAGAAATGCAGTAACATGTAAGTTTGAGGAGTAATATCACTGGATCACAACTTGCCACAGCTATCCCAATCTACATGATAGATTGTTGCATGTGTACAACATGCAGGGGTCAGTGTGGTAAGTTTGTTGTGTGTTTAATACTGTCTGGAAGTGGTCAGCATGTGGGCCTGGATGGTTGTGTCTCAGTGGCCTACATGCAGTACTGTGGTTGACAGGGCCATGTTCCAACAACTACAGTGCCAATCACACTGCTTTTCACCTATACTCATGTCAGCAGTTGTCCATACTCACTGTCTAGATGTCAATATCTGTCACCGTTGGAAAGCTGGGCATGCCATGAATGGGGCCCCATACATAGAAACAATACACAGGTGGAAGTAACCTACACAGAGTGCATATAAAATAACTGTCAACTGCACACAACTTTGGAATTATACATAGAGGTTAGCATCACATTAGTTACCCCTCTAGTATGGAATACTGGTAGTCTGGCCAATCAGTGGCAGACCACAAAAGGCACAGTTATAAAGTAATGACAGGCTGCCCATGTCCACACACAAGGCAGCATAAAGGGAATGTCCTAGGTATATCTGTGAGTCAGGTGTCAGTAGCTTTCATATCACACATGCACCCAGCTCACCCCATCATCAGCCACAGGTTTATCACAGGTCATATCCTTGCTGTAGGGAATGAGTACAGCATGAACCCATCTCTATGTGGAAATACATACATGATGCTGCATGCTGAATAGGTGTCCCATGCAGGTATGTCCCTAGCTGTAAGCAGCAACCTGTCCACATCCAGACTCGTGGATCAGTATGAACAGGAAGGATTGACAGGAACACCTCCACCACTTACCACTGTCACCCCAGGGTAATCCAATGGCTTGCAGCCTGGGAACATATGAGTGACAGAATGCACTGGCCTGCTACAGATGCCCTGCAGCACTCTCAAATGACCTACAGTCCTCTGGCAAAGGCCCATGCCTCGCCCGTAGTGCCAATGTATGGAATGTGAGGGGGTCCTAACTAACAACCTAACACAGTAAACAGAAAACAAATGCAAGGCCATGCTGCCAAATGCCAGTAGCATGCCTCCCCATGTCCTACTGCAAGAACTGTGGACCAGGCCATAGATACTACTGGGATAAATGGCCAACTATAGGGATACCTCTGAGATATTGCTTTCATAATGTTAGGAAGAGGAGAGAATAACAGCGAAGGGGGGGTGTAGAAGCATGGATGTCATGGAGTGTGTGAAGTCTGAAACTCTAATGTCTTCCCATACTACCTCCTGACTGCAAACCCATGAATAAATAGCTACAAAACTGCTTGTAACCCACAATGTGAAGGTAAACTAACCAAATATATGAGTCCTGCCTCTAGATAACCTGGGTGTATCTGTACAGCTGAAAGGTATGGCCCCAGCAGGATATAGCCATTCCATTAAGTTGAGAAAGCCAGCATACTACCAAAGTGCTGGACCATTTACACAGAACCAGCAGTCTATTGTCTGTAGCTACCCCTCCACAATGGCAGGAGTGTGCCAGAATGTGTAGTCTATGCCTCAGAATATTGGTCTCACTTCATTCATCTTGTATTTCCCTGGTAAATAACTGTGAGCAAAGAATGATATCTGTCAGTAGTTGATGACATGATACATCACAGTGTAAAGCAGTACATATGTCATAAAATCTATGCAACAACCAACCATGTTACACAAGCAGCAATAGTTACAGTATCCCCTGTATGTTTCGTCCATTGTGTCTCCATATTGGCAACCTATCTACAGATATCTTGCAGAAACAGGTTGCTAGGTGTAGCTGTAGCACACAAAACCCTAGACTGGAGTACAACTCTCCCTGGAATGGATTCACACACTCAATATAGAAGATCATACTGGGCATGCTCCTACACTTAGAGAAATGAAGCCCATGTCTGACAACACAGTGGACTATAGATATCTGTTATTTGCAGATGTCTGTGCACACACACACCATATACTTCACACACACACACACACACACACACACACACACACACACACACTGGATAGGAATACTCACACATATCTAAGGCCAACATAATATAATATGTCATACATAGACGTGGAGAAGAGAGCGATAGACAGTGACAGAGAGAATCCCATTATGAGGCTTTTCCCACCCAGTACACATCCCATTGGCCTATATCACATGATGTGCTGATGTCATTCACTGTAGAAATCCCTTTTGTTAGCCCTCAGACCTATAGTCTCAGTGGTGCTTGTGATAACTGTGTAACACTATAGTACAAATAGGTATTCATGTAGCATTTGTAATCTCAGTCCTGTCAAATGTAAAGTTGTGTGTGAGTGTGTGTGTGTGTTTCTAGATGAATGAGTTTGAGGGCATTCACACTCATTACACTTCCCATTGCCCTACTTTAGCACTTCTGCTGATGTCAGAATACCTTGAAATAACCCTTTGGAGAGCTTGCAGCTCTATAAGTTCTGTGGTGCTCGTGATAATTGCATAATGCTATAGTGTAGCAAACTAGGTAGGTAGGAGTTCTAATCTTGGTCTTAGTAACTGTGAAAATGTGTGTGTTTGTGTGTCTTTGTAGAGACATGATTTTGAGGTCATTCCCACTCACTACACTTCCCTTACCCATCCTTTATCACTGCTGCTGATGTCATTCACCTTCAAACATACCTTTGGACAGTTATCCAACATATACGCTTTGTGGTGCTTGCCATAACTGGATGATACTGTAGTAAAAAACACTACTTAGGTAGGAGTTCTAATTTCAGTTCTGACAATTGTAAAAGTGTGTATGTTTGTAGGTTGAAGTGTTTTGTGTCCATACACAGCCAGCACATTTCAAAGTGTAATACTTTACAATGACTGCTGATGTTACTCACCTTAGAAGTATGCTTGAATAGTACTCTACTTCTAAGCTCTGTGGCACGTGTGATAAATGCATAATAATGTAGTCATAATAACTACAACAGTAGGGGTTTGAATCTCATTCCTGGTAAGTGTGTGTGTTTGTACCTTAAAGATTTTGGACCCATTTACACCCAGTACACTTTTCAGTGCCCTACTTTAGCTTTCCTGCAGATATCATTCACCTTAGAAGTACCTGTTGGCAACCCTAAACCATTTAAGCTCAGTGGTGTGTGTGGTAAATGTATAACATAAAAGTCTGAAACCATGGTTAGACAGAGGTTCGAACCTCACTCCTGGCAAATGTATGTGTTGGGTAAAGTGTTTTATGAAATCTCTCACCCACTACATTACCCAATGCCATTATTTACAAGGGCTGATGATGTTCCTCACCTTAGAAGTACCTTGGGACAACATCCATCCTTTAAGCTCCATGGTGCATGCGATAAATGCATAACACTGTAATAGCAATACATAGATAGGTAGGGGTTTGAAACCCAATGCTGGCAAGTGTGTGTCTGTCTGTCATCAGTATCCTGTGTGGGTGATGGTGTTATTGTGTAAACAGAATCTATTGATGGGGTGGATTTTGCTAAATTATTATATTGATGACCTAGTATATGTCCCAATGTCCACATTGCAAGGTCAACAGTTGTCAAACACCATACAGGTTGGTGTAGACAATCTACAGCCCTAAATGTGTAGTGCCAAGTGCAATGACTGTGTGACAGTATGGAATAGTTAACAATATAGGCAACCCTTCTAATACTCAGAGACCACTCTCCACCCAAGACTCATACACAAACACACTTTTCTAGGCATCAACCACTATATCAGCAGTTCTCTTGCAAACTGCCTCACAGATAGTACCCACGGTGTGATTGCAGTGGACTCCATGTCAAACCGATGATCAGACATGACTGGTGTCACACAGGGTACGGACCCATGTCCTCTCATGTTTGGGATCTACCCTTCTGAGGTGCAGGAGAACACAAAGGCACCCTGGCTGAAAATGTTTGCATACAACAGTAAGGTGGGTGGTAGCATTCCCAATCCATGTGATGTTTACATAACGCACAAAGGCCACTCTGACACCAATGACTGTTGTCAGAACTCTGCACATTACCTCAATGCCAGGAGATGTGCCACCATTACTTTTGGGAACACAATGGCTCACATGAAGTAATACACCGGTGGTAGTCCACTGAACAGTGATGTTGTTATAACAGAATGGGGAACACATGTTGACAGTCAGCTGTTTATTGACCACAACAGTGCCACTGACATCAGAAAGTACTTTTATGTGTTACATCTCCTGACTAAGCATGTATTATCTAGCAAGTAAAGGGGCATGGTTACCCTGTACCATCCCCTCAGTAGCCTAATCAATGTGTACAGTGGCCCTTTTGCCATATACCCCACTGGACACCTGCAACAACTGTAGAGTCTGCAAACTTACCCCACAAAGAGAATACCATCATTTAAACACATCCCCTGTATGAACAGACTCCAATAACTCCAATGAATCCCCTTATCATACTGTCTATGTAGGTGCAATCACTACCTCAGTTACACAGCCATGTCTCACCAAACTAGGTCAGGAATGCTACATCAGAAGATACCAATTTGTCCAGACAACATGCCCCAGAGACCTCAAGCACTCTTCCACACATCAAAGGACATGCTTGTGGGACAGGTTCACAACCCAGACACTGTCCATGTTATGGAATATAAATCACAAACATGTGAAGCAGTGCATATTACTGGCCACCCACAATAGAAATCTGGATGAGTGGATGGGGAATACAATATCCAACCCTGGGGACCACTCCAGTGACTATACTCATGAGCCACACTGGGGACTATTGTCATGTGGCCTGATGTCAGGGTATTCCCTTGGGCTAGCCTTGTAGACCCTTCAGGCCCATTCACCTACTACACACCTATGAAGCAATGAACCTATGGATCTCAGTACTGGCAAATGTGTTTGTCATACCTCTCAATCTCTCAGTGCAAGAAATCTGGACAAAGCCAGAAAGAATGGGGGTACAAAGGCCAAAAATAGAGACAGAAGTTAAATATTGCTCCTATACATTTAGAAAGTTGCTAGAACAACAGGTTTTGCACAATTATGTATTTGATTTTCTGAATAAAATAAAAACAAAAACGTTTTGGCATTATTTAATTAAATCTTCTTTATTGATTTGAAAAACCACACATTTTATGAGAGGGACAGACAAAAAATATGATGCAAAATCTGGACATTCAAAAAAATCGTACAGTTGAGAGGTATGGTGAGTGAGTGAGTGTGTGTGTGTGTGTGTGTGTGTGTGTGTGTGTGTGTGTGTGTGTGTGTGTGTGTGTGTGTGTGTGTGTGTGTGTGTGTGTGTGTGTGTATATGTGTGTGTGTGTGTGTGTGTGTGTGTGTGTGTGTGTATGTGTGTGTGTGTGTGTGTGTGTGTGTGTGTGTGTGTGTGTGTGTGTGTGTGTGTGTGTGTGTGTGTTTGTGTATGTGTGTGTGAATAGTAATCTTGGTTGATGAATATGCCTTGGGGCTGTGGTTATTAGCAAACAGAGGTGTGTCCAAACCACAACACGTTTCATTCTCCACTCTACAGCAGATGTTGTAAATCAACATATACCTATGTACAACCCTCAGCCCAGAATTTGTGAGGCATATGCAATCACTGTGTTACAGACCTGGGAAATCCATGCAGATACAGCTGTACCCTGCCTAAGACATGGTTGATGTGTTACCACACTGCCATACCCCTTGGTCTTGCTGCAGGGCCACATCCTGGTGACACGCAGACACCTAGAACAAAAACAGGATACATACAGCATGTGAAAACACATTCACTCAGCATTAATAATAGCAATAATGCAACATGCTAACACTGTACACGCACTATGATGTGTACCCCTTACAAATCCCAGGTGACAGAAACTTACACAGCATTACATATCTACAATTTAGTAAGTTCACCTTGTGCATCAGACTCATATATTCATGTTCCTGCATCAATGGTTTTGATGGCAGGGATCTGGCACAGGTTTCATCATATGCACAGGGTGTGGTGTGGTTTTCCCAGAGGCCTAGGCTGTGCCATTCGGTTGACAGTATGGGTGTGTGTTTGGGGTGTGGGAATGGCATGGACTGTGCAGGTGTGGTGCATGTGTGTGGAGGTGACCATTTACTGATTTTGTGTGTGTGTGTGTGTGTGTGTGTGTGTGTGTGTGTGTGTGTGTGTGTGTGTGTGTGTGTGTGTCTGCATGCACACAGACACGCCATGTGGCTGCCCTACACTGATGTTTTTTGGACAGCTGTGGCCCATCAATGGCAGGGTGTGCAATTCACTGTCTCTGGCCACGGACATGGGAACACCACCAGGGACAAGGCCAGATATAGAACTGCTCCCTGATGGTGAAAGTAGTCCACTGGATCCCCATCCCTGATTTGTCCAGCCAGGACCACGTGCAGATGGCCTTCTGCATCTTGGCGAGGACATCACACCACTCTCAGTATTGCTGGTGTTACTGCCCTATGGGAGTGTGATGGTGCACAGCCACGTGCATGCCCAGCTGATTGTGGTGCTGAGCTACCTCCACGTGGCTGCTGCCTCCCTTCCAACAAACGTTCAAGCACAGATACTCCATGGTGGAGGAGTGCCATGACCTGACCCCACCGTCTATCAGCGATCTCATTGCCCTCACACAGGACCCCAATGAGTTCACAAAAATCGTTACATGCACCAGGGAGATGTTCTTCAACCAGTCTGTGCATTTGTCTGGTGTTACGTTCGTTACATGCCTGTGCATCCATTATAGACTGAAACATGCACCTGGTTACTGCAGCAGTGGCACTCTCAACATGGGCTGGATGGGCATCCATTCTCCTCCGAGCACCCCTGCCCACTTGCCTGTGTGGGACCTCACCAGGACTCTGGCTATGGATAGTGCCTGGGTGCTCACTTGCCATAGTCACCAAACTTGCATGTTCTGTGCCAGCACCCACCTGTCCTTCAATTCTGGCCACTGGTGATGGGGAATGTGTTGGCATTGTGACTGTGTGTGTGGATGGGGTTGACAAAGGTGAGATGCCAACTGATGACACAGATGCAGCCCCTGACAACCTGACCTGTGACTCAATACAGGTATCATCATGGTCAGAGTTGCCAAACAAACATACATAGCGGGAAGGACTGTGTCCACCATGTCCACCTGTGAGGAAAAGGCAACATATGTACATTACTATCGGCACTATAAGGTTTGCTGGTACACACACTCACACTCACAAACTCACACACTCACACACATGAGGTGTCCCACATACATTCCCCAGACCTCACATTATGCAACAGATGACAGTCATGACACACACTCAGACCAAAACAGACACACTATAGACAGGCCCTCAACAACATGCAGTGCATACCTTTCAACTTACTGTAACTACAAATCTGCACCACTGGGATATGTGAGTGTTTTTAGTTGGTGGTGAGCTTTCACCTACAACACACTGCACCTATGTAAACATTACTGCTGTTTATCTGTATAGTACTATGGCAAAACCTGTGGAACATACCTACCAACTGTACTGAGTTTCCAGGAATATCTACATATGTGGTTCATCTTTCCTGTCTGCTGCTCATACCTCCTATGTTTGTCTGATACTTTACTGTTTTTTCCAGTGGATTGGTGATCCCACTTAATGTCATATAGTGATTTGCAGATGGCATAACCTGCAGTACATGTATGTGAAAACAAGGGTGGCTACTCAAACAACTTCCCAAGCTTACAGTGGATATAGTAATTTTTCAGACCCTTTTAACATGCAAGGATATTGTGACAAATCACATGAGATACCAGTGATATTGCCATAACATTTCCACCCATTTGATTTGACAAATAACCTGTGTACTCCAACTGAAGGAAATACACATCAGGTAGGGGTAAGATATCATAAATGATATGACATTAGACAGGTTGCATGGGGGTTCACACCTGTAAACTGATACTTTGGTAAAGCACCTGTTGATCTCAGTGCAGCATTCAGTCCTCTTGGGAAGGTGTGTATCAGCATGGCACATCTTGACATGGCAATGTTTGCACACTCTCCCTTGCAAAACACCTCCTAATCCATCAGATTGCGAAGCCATCCCCTGTGCACAGTGGTCATCAGGTCACCACACAGATTGTACATTGTAGTTAGGTGTGGTCTCAGGCTTGGCCACTGCAGACTGCTGATATTGTTCCTGTGAAGCCATCCTTTGGTCCAGTGGCTGTAAGGTGTGGACCATTGCTGTCTGCAATGTTGGAATTCCTCCCCATCCAGAGCTATGTGGCAGACACCAGAAGGAATATAGCCTCAAGGGCCTGGGGTTTGAAACCAGTCATAATACACTCCAAATAAGCTACAACCACAGTTCAAACCTGTGAACAGCAAATGAAAAGCAGGACACTGCTATCAGCCTGCTTCAGTGTGTGGGTAGTCTGGTTTTGCTGTTGTGCAGTGCTGTTATTGGCCAAC
Source organism: Protopterus annectens (assembly GCF_019279795.1). Lineage (NCBI taxonomy): Eukaryota > Metazoa > Chordata > Ceratodontiformes > Protopteridae > Protopterus > Protopterus annectens. Next base: position 360,629,632 of record NC_056731.1, on the reverse strand, counting down.
ACTAACATGACCATATTGTGGACAAATACAGTCTAACCTTGGTGTCATAACACCTTAACACATTTCCACACATGCTTTTTGAAAAGCTGATGTATTGTTGTCCAGAAGTTACCCAGGACTGGATGTTGTTTGTTGTAAGGAACATCTGCCATCTCCCAAACACACCCTATATCCAAGACATGTAGAGACCATGGAAGATTGTTGTCACATGTAGTACACCCAGTACTTTCCACAGATGTCTGACACTCCTTCAGTGTTGCTGTATGGCTCCTAGCAGCCTCCCTGGACATTGTTGTTATTGTATCCTCCACATACATGCAGGGATGTCCACTTCTTCACAATGTCACTGTTCCACCATATCTGGAACACCTTTTGATGACTATCTACACTGTGTTCCATGGCATATGCAATGCTGTTTGTATGTTTTTGTAACCTTCTCCAGGCTGATACCTTTCTAAAATGTGATCCCTTTGCAGCATGTTAAACTGTATGTGAGCCATGGCTTTTGCTGTAGCAGGCAACTGTGCATCTATGTTAGGATATTCTTGGTATGTGAGCTGAGTGTTATTTGCAGTTAATCCAAGAGTCCGTAATTGATGGCAGGTATGTATCCAATATGATGTCCTGCTGTGGTTTTTTTCACATGTTGCTACATCACAATATGGGCATCATTGTGTGCACACATATGCATCTTGTTTATTGGACAATGTCCATGTCACATACTTGCTCCACAAACAGATTAGTTTGTTTGACAATTGTATTGTACAGATTATAAGTCACATGAAAGGTTGGATAGATGTTTGGTCTTGTGTATTCTGCTCACATTGTCATATATCACAAATACCTGGCATTCTAACAGGTGTGTACACCTGTTATATGCACTGTATAACACCAACATATACAATATGTCCCTATTCTTGGCCCTATGTCCCTACATTTTGGCAATCTTTATCTAGATGTCCTGCAATGACAGGTTTGTGAGGTAGGTATGCTACAGAGATGTGACAACACATGCAAATATGCCCTTGTGATATACACTGTGATATTAGGTAGTGAACCCCACCACAAGTGATCATGCAGATATTGGAAGTTGTCTGTTTGTAACAGTTGTGTGCATGGTCACATGCATTACCTTAACATGCCTGGGGTACTGGTGAGCCACAACAGTAAATTCTCATACTCACCAGCTTCTGGCTGCTGTACCTCGTGTAGATGAGAGGGACCTAGCTAGTTGTGAAGGAGAGGTATTTTTTAGCTGATTCACAATATGGATTTCTCCATGATTAATGCTACAGTTATGCACAGGTACAGTATAAACTATGATATTACACATTTCCCTGTCCTTTACCATAGATGTGCACTTGTGTGCATTACTAAGCCCAAACCACTGATGTATTTTGTACTGACATATGCATCTAAAGACTCTATAGATCACAGTTGTAATGCAGCCTCAGTACAGTGATGTGCACTTTTGCCTTACCTGGACGCTTTTCGCCTGTTGCCTGGGTGCCACCCACCTCCACAACTTTATGTCCTGTGCTGATGTTCTAGTGGGAGCTACCTTAAGGTTGGCCAGGAGCTCCTCCATTGCCATAAGTGGGGCATCTCTGGCTGGACCCCCACTGGTAGCGGAACGGTCCCTCGCTATGGCCGAAGCCCGCTGCTGGGCATGCCAGGTCAGTCACCCTGTGCCTGACCTGATCATATGTCCAGCCATGATGGCCCATGTTGTTGACTCTTTCTATGATCTCATCCCATAGGGCAATCTTCTCCCACTGATGTTGGTGACCCTGACCAAAGATTATGTCATAATTCTCCAGGATGTCCTCAGTTATGGCCGCAGTCTCCTGTTGGATGTAGGCGGGCTGCCTCTGCATGTCACCTGGAAGACATAAACAGGGAAACACATCACAGGACTTCATACATTGCACAGGCTTCCTTACAGAGACAGCACATAACTAATTATCATCAGGAGCCACTACATACGAACACATCATACCCCATATCTAGCAGCACTGTATGAACATGCATTGTACTCCTGATCCTGTTGTGTCATATTCCTTCCTATGAGGGCCAGTACATTCTATAAACCACCATTCACATTTGTGTACAGGGGTGACAGTGTCTGTGTTCCTTACAAATGGGCTGTCAATTCTGCTCAGGCTTGGCTCGCATACAATGTGTAATGGAGCTGGAAGCATATGTCTGCATTCATGTAGGATGCAGACAGGAATGTTATCAGTCCCCAAGGGGACTTGTTATTTTCACGTTTAAGTGGGCTGTGTGTACCTGATCCATGATGATGAGGGTAGTGGTGCATGTGGCGTGCATATCTACCAATACTGATGTTGAGCCGGGGGGGGTGATGTTTGTCCTAAACATGTCTGCAGCAGGTTGGCTGTAGTGATGTTGTGTGTGTATGTGCTATGATTGACCTCCATTACAGGGTGGGCTGGGTTTTTGCCTATGAGACTGCAGACATATGTGAAGATGTCCTTCTGGTTGCCCTCAGTGGATGTGTCCAATTTATACTCAGTCAGTCTTACTGTAATCCACCTGTGACCTACTATGGTCATCCAGACAAAGGATTACATGCTAGCCAGTTGGTGCCTGCTCCTACTTTCCCCTGTACAGTCAATATAGTATCCTATTATGTGCTTTGTGCACTACTGCTGTCCAGCCAAGGCGTTTACTCTACTTTGGTGGAGAAAGGTTGTACAAGGTAGGTATTGCTGAGGCCATACAGCTATGTGGGTGGTCATATAACTGTTTGTAGTAGGCATGGACACATGGTCATAACACAGTTGGACACCTCTACTATTTCCACATGATACTCCTGCTTATGACAGTACCCATGTCATATGCAATGCAACAACCATTAGCTGTAGAATTGTAACTCTGTTAGATGCACATACATTAGGACTACACATGTGTACAACAGGTATCGCTTATTTAGATGATGTTTTGCATCCCATGTCATGTGTTATGAGGCAGCCAGATACACCTAACCATACATGCATACACCTGCACAAGTAATAACTGCTATACATTTATATACTATGTCAGTATAGCACACTGTCATAACACTTTTGCTGCTCAGTCATTCCTGTCAACCTGGTAGGGTGGAACATGTGGAGGACGCCGTACATACATGGTGGGCTATGGGCCAACATTAGTGACACTGTCATCACATCGCTGTAACACACTACGTCAATTGATAGTTGGGTAGCCTTTGCATTCACAGTCATACCCTGGAGGATGTGTGATGCTCCTATGGCAGACAGAGAGGGGAATGTCTAGGAGTGTGGTAGTGAGTGGTAGGAACATGTACTGTTGCATGTATGGCTGGTATTGGTACAGAGCTAGTAGATATGATGGACAGATGAAAGGTGGATATATTGTGTGTGCCACAGACAAGATGGAAGGGAGTTATGTCTGTGTGAATCATACTCCGGTACAAATAGTTTCAACATGGTGTGTCTGTGAGGGAAAATGGCATAGGTGCTAACCTAATGGAGAATTATGCCAAGAGTGTGTATGGCAGTGATGAGTGTCATGTAGAGCATGATCTATGCATCTGGGAATTAATGGTGTAATGATGACAGTTGTTAGTGCATATGCTCCACTAGTTGCATGTGTGAAGGATAACACTGACGTACTTTGCAGTGGTAGGATGAAGTCATGATGACTGCACCCAAGGGTGAGAGAGTGGTGATTAGAGCAGATTTTAATGGGAAAGTTGGTAAAGGAGACAGGGGGATGCAGAATTGATGAGCAGGTATGGTGCTAAGCAAAGGAATGCAGAAGGTGAGATGGGGTGGAGTTTGCAAAAGAGGTTGGACATGGCTGTGGTGAATATGTATGTTTTCAAGACCAAGTGGCATAGGGTGACAGACAAGAGTGGAGGAAGATGTACACAGGTGTAGTTTCACCTATGGAGGTGGGCCTGTTTGAAGGGGATTGGAAACAGTACAGTGGTGACAGGAGAAAGTGTGGTTAGGCAGCAGGGAATAATGGTCTGTGGAATGATGTTGGTGAGCAAGAAGTGAGGATGGAGTGTAAGACAGTGCCACGGATCAAATGGTGGATACTGCAAAAGGGTGTGTTAGATTGGGTTCAGGGAAGAATTACAATAAGCACTGGGTGGCAGTAAATAGTTACCAAATGTCTGGTTACATACATCTGGTCAAGTCAGGGAGATGAGTAGAAAGGGCCTTGGTGTGACATCTGGACAGAGGAAGGGGGACAAGGAGACCTGGTTGTGGAATGAGGAAGTACAGGGGAGTATACAGTGTAACAGGTTGGTGAAGGAGAAGTGGGATTGTTAGACAGATGAAGACAGTAGACAGGAGTATAAGGAGATGGGGTGGATGGTAAAGAAAGTGGTGGCAAAGGCTAGGGATGGGGCATCTGAATGGTTGTATGTAAGGTTGGACACCAACGATGGAGGATAAGCCCTGTACCAATTAGCTAGACAGAGGCATGTAGATAGGAGGGATGTGCAGCAAATAAGGCTGATAAAGGATAATGTGGGAAACATACTCACAAGTGAGGATAGTGTGTACAGCAGATGGAAACAGTACTGTTATGGGCTGTTGCATGAGGAGAATAAGGGAGAGAGAGAGAGAGAGAGAGAGGAAGTTGGATGATGTGGGTTTGGTGAATCACGAAGTGCAACAGATTATCAAGGGGGAAGTAAAGATCGTTACGAAGATGTGCAAGAATGGTAAGGCTGTTGGTCCAGATGACATACCTGTGGATGCATGGAGTTGTTTAGGAGAAATGGCAGTGGTCTTCTCAGCCAAATTGTTTACTGTCATCTTGGAAAGTGAGAGGATGTATGAGGAGTGGGGAAAATGTGTTTGTGTGCTGATTATGAGAATAATGTTGGTTTGCAGAGCTGTAGTAACTACAGAGGGATAACACTGTTCAGTCACAGCATGAGGTAATGATAAAGGGTGGTGGAAGCTAGGTTGAGAAGGGTGGTGAGGATTAGTGATCGGCAGTATGATTTCATGACAGAAAAGATCAGTACAGATGTGATGTTTGCTCTGAGAGTGTTGATGGAGATGTACAGAGAAGGTCAGAAGTAGCTGCGTTGTGCCTTTTTGGACTTAGAGACAGCATATGACAGGATGCCTAGAGAGGAGTTGTGGTATTGTATGAGGAGGTCAGGAGTGGGAGAGGAATCCTTAAGACTGCTGCAGGATATGTCCAAGGCTAGTGTGACAGCGGTGAGTTCTATTTTGGGAGTGACAGGGGCATGTCAGGTGGGAGGTGGCAGTACATCAGGGATCAGCTCTGAGTCCTTTATTATTTGCAGTGGTGATGGATAGGTTGACAGACATGGTCAGACAGGGGCCCTGTTGATTGTGATGTTTGCAGATGACATTGTGGTCTGTAGTGAGAGTAGGGAACAGGTTGTGGAGACCCTGTTGAGGTGGGGTTATGGTCTAGAGAGGGGAGGAATGTTGGTCAGTGGGACTATGACAGAATATATGTGTGTGAATGGAAGGGAGGATGGAGGAATGGTGAGTATGTAGGGAGTACAGATTGCAAAGGTGGATAAGTTTAAATACTTGGGAACAACAGTTCAGAGTAATGGGTAGTGTGGGGGAGAGGTTCAGAAGATAGTGTGGGCAGGATGCAGGTGTTGGAGAGGAGTTTCAGGTGTGATTTGTGACAGACAAGTACCATTAAGAGTGACAGGGAAGGTCTACAAGAAGGTGGGGAGACCAGCTGTATTATATGGGTTGTAGACAGTGGCACTGATAAAAAAGGCAGGAGATGGAGCTGGGCATAGCAGAGTTAATGATATTATGATTTGCACTGGGTGTGACAATGGTGGACAGGGTAGGAACATGTATGTTAGGGGCCAGCCCAGGTTAGATGGCTTGGGGACAAAGCCAGAGAGTGGCAGGATGATGTTGGTCTGGACATGTGATGAGTAGGTATGCTAAGTATATTTGGGAGAGGATGAGGCTGCCAGGTAAGAGGCAAAGGTGAAGGCCTAAGATAATGAATAAGCATGTGGTGACAGCAGACATACAGCTGGTTGGTGTGACAGAGCAAGATGCACAGGACTGGAAGACATGGAGACAGATGATCTGACGTGGGGACCCCTGATGGGAACAGACACATGAAAGGAAAGGAGAGGTTGTAATGGCAGTGTTCTCAGGTTGCCAATTATTTGACAGACATAACACAACTCTTTGAGTACATTGCTACAAACCTGAGGCACACATATGATCAGTGTGCATAACAGTGGACAGCTGAATGGCATGAGCTCAGTATACGATATGCAGTTCAACACACACAACTGCAACAGTATTATACTATGCAAATACATTGTACAGGTCCCTCACATTTCTGATGCAAACATGTATATCATACTTGTGTTCACAATTAACATATGGATATATGTGACATCCCAGTAGCTGGCCTAGTCAGTATTGTTCAACACACACTCCAGTAGTAGTCATATGTAAGCCATCCTTCCCTGGCGTGAGTCAGGGGCATGAGCTGTGTTCTATGTCACTGTAGACAGACACAGATGTTATGGCCGTAGGTTGTAATCAGCAATATATCAGTACAGCAATTGTTGAGAAATATTTGTTGAGCTTCCTATTTTCCACTTTTACATACTCCCTACTACATTCCATTACATGCTTACTTGTTTGACATAGATTATTATTTCTTTTTCTGGATCAGTTGCTGTTCTCAACAGTTTCAGTATGTAGGTCTCTGTTGCTGTGGATGTTTTTGTTTTATTTTGTTTTCTTTTCCTCTTTCTCTCTCAGATAGATGTAGGTTTTACTTCTGTTTTGCATAGGCAGCAGCTTGCCTTTTGTAGGTAATGCTCATGATCAGCTGATGGCGTGTGGACAAATTGTAGTCCCCCACTTGCTAATTGTATGTAGAACAGCTGTGGTATCATTCCAGAGCCAATAGCATGGAAACACACTCCTATAACTAAGTACTTCATGTGGGCATTGCCCCTTTTCCTTGCCTGTAAGCCGAACTTCATGGAGGTGTCTGACAAACAGCATCACAGAAGGTAGTTAAACATACCTCTTACAAAAAAGACTGTAGAGACAGGCCAGTAAACTGGGGGACGATGTTCCAGACATGGGGACAGAATGTAACTTTCTCAGTTTATAACATGTCTATATGTCAATAATGCCTCTGTCCCCCAAGTATGTAAGGCTTTGTCTATATGTCATGCAGTAAGAGGTGGATAGGTATGGCATATCATTGTATACTGACTTCATTCCTGATATCATCCCAGTAATGTATGAGACTGCTAGACATGTTATGTGTATGAGGCCTTATTTTTGAGGACAAAACCTGGACATTCTGTGGGACTCTGTACAGTTATGAGGTCTGTGTACTTCTGGCAATAGTTGAAAGACTGTCAGGATTGTGTAGCTGTGTATTGTGAATATGTTATTTGGCCTGTGTACAGAGTGGAGTAGGTGTCAGTGCTATTGGTCCTCTTCTATCTGATGTTGCATGCTGCTACAGTGTTTGGTACTCTATCAGCTGTATGTGTTTATAGGGGCAGAGCGAGACATGTCCCATACCACAGTCAGGCGTCAGACTACACTGTGAATTGGGCCAGTATATGTATGGGTAGTGTGTGAGTGTCAAGCATGATGATGGTTTTGTTCACACAGTCCATATACTGTAGTATTAATCTGCCTTACCAGTATGTCACTGTGACTGTGTTGAGACTGGTTGTGGGTATTCACTTTCACACTGGTGTCTGTTACTCTGTACTGTTACATACCTGTAGTGCCTGATATATTTCCAAATTACATGTATGTTCCCCCATAGCAATATTGGGTTAGTGTTGTGTCAGTCTGCCTGTAGTTTAGACAGTGCTTGGTGACATGCCTAGCAGCTCAGTGTACTTTCCCTAGTGTGATGTTATGTCCAGATATTTGTCAGATGTACTGTTGGCTGTCCGCCATACATGTTGTGTATTTCTGACAAATCAGTGGGATGATGTGTAGATGTACATCACTAACTACTGGGAAGTACATGGGCTTAGGACTTGTGCTTTTCCAGTTATTATATGTTAGAACAGACAGGAGGGTGTGATTGCATCAACTATGTCAGCTTATCTACTTCAGTATTTGGAATATATCCCCATTTTTTTCAGGGCTTTAAACACCCCCTTTGTCAGGCTTGCTCCAGATTTATTGTACTAAGGAGTTGTGTGTATAAGGCTCGACTGACCAGATTGATTCAGACTGTCCAGGTTTATTACTCATATTTCTGCTCTATTCCACTGAATCATTACTGTGATTTGTGTGGTACTTCATTGTGATGATGTTATGATGTCTGTCAGTAACTAGTGGTGTACATTTCATTTTCAGACTTGCCTTCCTTCAGAACATGTACGCTAATACAAACCCTGTTACTGTAGCAACATTCTACATGTATAACTGTAATACTTACATTATGTCCCCTTGCACTAAGAGGTGTGGAGGTATGGTGCTGAGGTATGACTCCACTACATGTTATGAGTATGTGTGTGTGTGTGTGTGTGTGTGTGTGTGTGTGTGTGTGTGTGTGTGTGTGTGTGTGTGTGTGTGTGTATATATATATATATATATATATATATATATATATATATATGTGTGTGTGTGTGTGTGTGTGTGTGTGTGTGTGTGTGTGTGTAGGTATATATATCTCCTTTTTATATGTATATATGAGTGTAGTATATACCTTCTCATATTTACCTCAACATATTTATCCTATATGTGTATATTTACATATAGAAACATGACTGATTCCACAGTGTTTTATTCACTAAAATGTAGTAATAAATAAAATTAGTAAAAGCAGTTTTTTAGTACTATTCAGTACCTGTACTGAATGATATATTTGAAAAAGCAACAGCAATTCCTATAGCTCAGATGGTGTAGTGGTACATTGCTCTGTCTATGGTGTACAGGGTCCTGGTTTTGAGATTTGGCAGCGCTGTTTATTTTGTTGCTGAGCAGGACAGTGGCTGATGCAGACAGGTTGATTAAAGCAGTTGTAAGCAGTTGTAAGTGGGTTTGCACGGTTTTGAGTGGAGCTAAGTGATGCCAACACATGGTTAAATGTACAGGCTGCTTAATCTATGTAGGCATCGCTTAGTATCATGCAAACCCACGCAAACCCACTTACTGCTGCTTACAGCCGCTTACTCCCATTTACCCCCATGCTAATTTCATTTAAAGAAAAGAAAAAAGGAGTGATAGGACAGTGGTGAAAAATGGGGCATGCAGAGGGAAAAACAATATGAAAGATGGCTAGGGATGTGCAGGACAGGAGTAGGGAAGGTCCATAGCTGTCCATTTCTTCTACAGCAACAGCTGTGCACTTTTACAACATTTGAATGCAAATTTAGAGACTGAAACCCCTGAGAGAGGGGTAAGGACAACAATAATGTGTTGCCAAGCCAATTGGACCATATTACATGTGTCCAGTGGACATGTGTGCGAAATGGACAGCTATGTATGGGGCGTAAATTTTTTGGGAACAGATTGCCTTTTTTTTTAAGGTGAGAGTGGGATGTTGGGGAAGGATAGTAGGTATATTTGGGGAGGTAAGATGGGTAGGAAGACAGACAAGACAGCAGACAGGGGTAGTGTATGACACATGTGGGGGGTAAACACCTTGATGGGGAGGGTGGTTAGGAATCAGAAGCACATGAGCCCCTATATGAATACAGTGGGACTGAGGTCCCCACCCATGGGCAGTTACCACTGCACCTTCACGGCCCCAAAGGTGACTGTGCCGGGGGCTGAGCAGGAGGGGCAGGCTGACCCTCAAGATGTGGCACGGGGCCCTCCAGCTCACGTCGCTGATCTATGAACCCCTTTCAAAGCTCGCTACGCACCAGACCCTGGACCTGAGAAGGGGTGACAGTCTCCTGTCTGTGCTTGCTCCCAGGGGGGGATGAGCCCCCTCCCCTGAGGCGGTTCCACCCGATGGTGATGACCAGTGGATGAGGCAGATCCGGGGTGGATCCCAGATGTGCTGGGGCTCAGTGCCACAGCCAGATGAGGCAGGACAGGTGCATCCACTGGGATTGGCCTTCCCAGATGTGCTATAGTGTTGAGATTTTACAGCATATGTTGGTTAGTCATGAACAATGCAATTCCAGGATTAGTTATAACAGCATGCATGGGTGTTCCAATGGACCTCATAAAACAATTTTTAGTCAGTTGCATAGCAAACAGAACACATGCAGATAGGGAACCACAGTGGAGATTATAACAGTATGCAGGTTACATTGATAGCAGCACACCACCAACGATATAATTTAAACAGGGAACATTAATAATCAAACATTTAAATATTTGTAGAACAATAGGGAACATGTCCCAACATTAGGTTTGGTGAAAACATATCCATTGATTTATGTGGTTAAATTATTGTTGCAGATAGGGTGGGGGAGAGAGAGCAAAATTAACTGTATATTATTTCATTGCTCATAACTGTTCTGATTATTAGTCTAATCACTACTCTCCAGATATGACTTCACATTACATCTTCCTATGGCATTGGGTTTGGGCAGTGGGTGTTGTACATAGTTATAAGTACAGAATTCGTACATCTAATATACAGCTTTGCTTACCTGCCAAACCTTTGGAGGAAATGTGTATTAACGCTACCTGACTGTTTATACCCATATTCACATATTCTTGTGTGAAAATATGCAAACAGCTTATTACCACTCCAGGGATTCGAAGCCTGCTAGTTTGTGCAAAAATGCACCAGGAGCCTAGCATTCATCAGAATAAGCTATTGAGGTACTGCTGTTTCTTTTTTGACTGTTTTCTATCTAATACTCTGTGGTTTGAACAATCTGACCTTGTAATTCTGACATTCATGCATGGCAAACAGTTGTTATACAGTGTACTTACACTTTCAGATATTACAGTATAGAAAACAATGGTTAACAAACAACATTACTATTCAGGTATCAGATCTTGGTGATGGAATGTTTCTTATGCTTAATCTGTTTTAAAACTACAGAATCTTTGCCAGATGAGCCTCTATTACTTAATGTTATCAGAGCCATATTGCTGTGCAAAAGCTGTGCACATTTTGGATCTTATTAACACATAGCAAATAAACCACAACAGTCTGGGGTTTAGAATGTTATTGACAGGTAATCACACTTTTATTGATATATACACAGTACAGTGGTATTACTCTGCAAATTTGTCTTTTTTTTAGTACAAACGATACACAAATTTCAGTAGTGACAGATGACATTCTACTCCTATATATTATTTGCCCTGAATACTGCAAGCTAGAATTGTACTCACCAGCCTCACAATGCAGCCTTTGCAACCTGCTGGCATGTGCTTCAATGTTTATGGCCCTCTCATCTGCAGCTGTACAGGGGACAGAAAAATATTTATGCATACCTTACACATCACATACACAGGCTGGACTATCTTAAACAGTAATTGATACTGATACTTACACACATCTGGGATATTCTCTGCCCAAGCATCTTGTTTCCACTGGACCAACTGATCCCTCTTCCACCACTTCAGGTCAGCAAAATGGTGCTGGACCTGCTCACCAGTCCAAGGGATAGCAGTAGCACTGGTGAGGTCACATGCGAGATGGTCCCAGGCCTCTGCTTTCTACTCAGAGCCCTGGTAGTGGCCCTGCAGCAATCTCCCTTCATGGTTTTTCATGAGGAGTCTGACCATGACCCTGGACTCCTGAATGCCCCAGCATTGTGCCCTAAAGCGAGAACCCTCTCTGACTCCAGCCACGGTGCCTGCAGTGATGAGCTACAACAGGTTATGGGCTGTATTCCTGCTTACGAGGTTTAAATAGTGCTGATTTCCCACACTTTGCCATGATTGGACCATTTTGAATATGCTGAGCTAAGCTAAGCTATGGGCAAACTTTCTTAGCTAGGTTGACAATGCTTAAAGGGACAGGTTCAGCACTTCCTACCAATGGGCAAATCTGCTTAGTTGGGCTACTTATTGCTTAGCATTCATATCTGAACAATGCTTACACCCAGTAAGCATAGCTGTGCAATGCTTAGCATTGCTTAAGTTTTATTTTATAGACTATCAGCTTTATAGGATTGATTCATCATTCCTGACATATTATAATGTTATATTTACCTTCCCTGAAATCCCCCTATTTGCTTTCATTACATTTATTCTTGAGTTACTATACTGTATGGGGCACTTGTGTTTATATGGGGGTTTAACATCTTTTCTGGACTGACACCTTATTTTTGGTTCTGCTACACTACCCTGGGTGATAAATATTATTTACTATCTCATTTATTACAGCATATGACTTTTACAACTGCTTTCATATGTAAAAGTGAAAAGATTTCATTGGGGCTCGAATCGTGAATGCCTGCATGCAAAGCTGCAACTCTAACCACCACTACACTATTTTGGACTACTTGCTTAGCTGACATTTTCCTATTTAACTCCTTCAGATATTTAAGCTATGCTAAGCACAGTTGCACGAAGTGCACACCTGCACAGCTATGCTTAAACATTGTTGCGGCCCAAAACACATATATGTGATTTAATTTATTCTCATTTTACTGGGATGACAGGTTTAGCATTAGCATTAGTTTACTACTGACGGACAGTTCATTTCAGACTCCACATCGAGGGTAAAGTTATGCTAATGCAAAACCTGTTATTCTATCAACATTCTAAGTTTGTATGGGCTATATTTAAAATCTGTGTCCCTATTTGTCCCCACAAAATTTGTCCATCTGTTGTGCTCTACAAATTTGAGAGGTATGCATCCTCTCTTATTTTGTATTGCCAAATGACAATTCTGGAGTGCTTGGGGCATGTGCATTGTGAGTGCACTGCTCTCGGACACGCCCCCCCCAAACTTGCATACAGAACCATGTCCGTATTAGAGCATGGCAGCGTGCCTTCATGAATATGCATGGCGTGCTGTCATGCTGCATGGGAACAGTCCCTTCCATGCAAGAATAAGCTATTCTTGTGGGGACATTTGCTGAATCCAGGGGAATGTCTTTACATCCCACTCTCTTGTTATGCTTCCTTCTGCTCCTTCTCCTTTTTCCAAAGGTATTTTGACCCTTTTTTAGATCTCTATTTGTCTATTTAAGTGTACACAGTAATTTGACTGAGTCCAGCATAAAAGCTATAAAGGCAGCACTGACTCTTGGGAGTTGAGATTTTGAAGGCCTGATAGCTTTCAGATTGAGGTCTGTAGCACCTGCCCATGTCCCAAGATCTCCAAAGTGATCTTCTCTAAGTTCAGCGCCAGGTCATGTAACCTTAAGCAGACATCTGCTGAAGAATTCACTCAGGTCCAGGCTAGATAAGGAACTCTTTTGGTCTACTTCATTCATTCAGCATTTTGAACTATGGTTGATGTGTTACCTGAAGCATCTTTGGAGTCAGAGTCTCAAAATCCTGCTCCTAGGAAACCTGACAGTTTTAACAAAGTGGATTAATCCTTCAAACACTTGTATAACAACTGTACTGTGGATCCATTTGCAGTATCCATGAATGCCAGCAAGGCAACTACTATTGCTTCAATAAGGCATACTATCTCTAATGACACAGAGATTAAGATTGCTAACAGAATAGGAAAAAAAGCATATCTTTTTTTCTATCCTGGCACTTAAAGCCTTAAACTGCCAGATACACATAATGAATTTCCAAGGGAATTTTCTGGTCTAACTCAAGGGTAACACTGATGGATTATAAGACAAGGGCCTAAAAGACAAAATGCTTGAACTTTGCAATCTCAGTTCTAAGTCAGCCAAGCACTCCATTAAATGTGGCAATGATGCTGTGGATGCATATACAGGGCAGCAGTTAGAATTGTTGAGTTATAAAGGAGACATGCTTGACTAAGGACCCAGCCTCTGTCAGGCCATGGGAAAGTAGAACTCCTTAATGCCTCACTGACCAAGAGTTTCTATTTTAGTCTTGTTCTCATAAATTATATTTAATAAATTGAAGGAAAAAGAGAAGACTGTTTGGTCTGTCATGCATTTTTGTTTCTCCCCTGCACGAAATTGCAGTAGATACTACCCCACTAAAAACTGGCTTTGCTACCAAAGATACAGAAAAGGCAAGTACCATAAAGATGAGAAAGGTCACTAAAAATGGTAAAGCTTACCAAAAAGGATAATGTTGTGGCTCTAAGGACCATGACCTTGAGTGGGAACAGGTATGAGTGTTCCATGCTTCTCCCTCCCTGATCCCCAAAACCACACCTTAATCATTACCTCAAGCACCCTCAACTCCCCACCTCTTGCCCATTAAAGTAACAGGATACTTAGGCTTCTTTTTGAAACAGTTGTAGACCACCAGACAAGCAGATGGGTACTAAAGATATTTGAATTAGGGATGCAAAGTGCAGTTTATAAAAATGCTTCATTTCTCGGGTATCCTTCCACTACCACATTTCAAAGACATTTGGTTCAGTCTCTTTTTGCAGGACCTACTCCCACAGGGGATTATAATGGGAGTACAAAAGGGACAAGATGGTACACTCTTCTACTCTAGAATGTTCCACTTCCAAAGGAAGATGAACTCTGAGACCAGTTTCTAAACCTGTCATGTCTAAACAATTTCCTAAAAAACACCAAATTCAGAATGTTAATCCTGCCAAGGCCTTCTTCCATTACCCTTCTTACAGATATACGTGGTTAGTGTAGTTCTGAAAGATACTTATCTACAGATCCCCTGGCAAGAGAACACAGATGGTTTCTCAGACTCGGAACAAGAGGACTCCCATTACCAGTTCACTTCCTTACCTTTTGAAAATACAATGCTCTGGAAGCAATAGATAAATCAGAGTACCTGGCTCCACAAAATCCCTCTAATTATTCTGACTTGACTTCATAATCTAGGTGTATCTATAAACCTTTCATAGACCAACCTGACATCCTCAAAGCAGGTACTATCCTGGGGGCACTGTTAGATGCAGAGTATCAGAGGGCCTTTTTTCCCTCTGATCAAGTCCTCTTTCTAGCAAACTGCTTCCAGTTAGTAACTCAGCTGAACTAGAGTTCTGCAAGAGAGTTCCTAAGAGTGCTGGTCTGTGTAGCATCTTCCATCCTGATGATACTCATAGTAGTACCAGAGAAAATATGGAGCTAGAATATCCAGTCTTTACATTTACCTAGTTTCCTCCTTCCTTGTATCAGTAATGAGCTCACTTTTTGGATTTGTTTGGTGCGAGTCAATTAAGGGATACCCTGAAACATATGCCCAAATGCTCACCACAGATTCAGTAGATATAGTCTCACACAAGGGAAATAATAACCAACTGAGCAAGGGACTACAAACAGAGGAAAATTTATTATCAAAGAAATGGTGGTGATCCTAGCATTCAAATATTTCAAGCAAATTTGTCAACCAGGGACCTTTTATGTGCATTAACGGAGAACACATGTAGCTGAGCTTAGAAAGGACAGTGCCTGCTCTACTGCTTCAGTCTGTGGTCTTCTTGAAACAAACCAGGGCTCACATTTATACCAAATCCTGGAGATTCTTAGGCTTTCAACATAGACAATTTAACACTCATACCCTTTAGGCACATGTTTTTCAGAGGACATGTTCCAAGTTCTAAAGGAGGCTGAGAAGACCAACATGAGAAAGTAATTTCTAGCTCAGTGTAAAAAATTCTCCCTTTGGTGTCAATGGAGAGGTCCAGACCCGACCTTCATGCCTAAGATTTTAACAATGTTATCTTTGAACAAGGCTGTCAGTCTGCCTCTTGTGATTCACAGCCCTTTACAGCAAAGAGGAAACTATTTTATCCTCCTTTGATGCACATAAGTTAATCAAGATATTATTTGTCCAGAACCAAAGAAATAAGACCATCTGAAAAGCTATGCATGCCCTTTGCAAAGGGGAAGGATGACACCTATGTCCAAGTATACAGTATCAAATTGGATAGAACATTGTATTTTTTTTTCCTATTCTTGGCAAGGCTATTCCAAGGCAGGTTAAAGCTTATTGAACTAGGGCCATGACAGTCACTACTCCATTTCTGATTGGGGTCAGTACCAAAGCTGACCTGGAACCAGTTACATCTTCATCAGTTCTTACCTTCTTTAAGCATTATTACCTGGACATCTTGTCTAGAACAATGATAGTTTTCCACAGTAATCCTGCAGTACCTCAAAAACACTCCTGCATGGGACCAGCCAAATCACTGGTCCATTACCTTTGGGAATCTTCCCAAATGCCATTTCTGCAACAGTGAAATCTACAATCAATGTAGTGCACCTATGTTTGAATTTACCATAATTGCAGATGTTAAAAGTTTACTGTTACCCTTCTACTGTTCTTCTGTTTCCTTTTCTCTGGGTTTTTGTGGATTGGAGTAGGTACCCTAGTCACGTTCCCCCCTTCCTTACTTCTCTTGTACCCTGACTACATTTCTTAGGGCTGACATGTCTTGAAGAGACAGCTTACAGGTCTTCTGGTTGGGCTTACCTTTGGGGCTCATTACCTTCAAGCAGCTCAGTGCTTTGGCTCTAGACCTCTCCTTTGGGGACCAGACCATGAAGGAACTAAAGATGATGTGGGCGGATATCTCTCTTATACCACTGATCTTTTGAGTCCAGGGGGAGGGCATCTGTCAATCTAAAGGGAGAAGAGTACTAAACTCTGGATGATGGACTGCTCATTAGGTCTTAAGTACTGAATTCTTAAGTATCATCACTACAACAATTGACATAATCACATGTTTAAAATGATGGTTGCTACAACAATTGACATAATCACATGTTTAAAATGATGGTTGCTCCTAAACAGCAGTACTTTATTTCTACTCAGCTTTCAGGCTTGAAACTTTTTTGGAAGTCTGAAATGCTCATTTAGGTTTGTTGAAGGATGGCTTTGACAGAAACAGTCTTTTTAGACTGAATTTCATTATTGTTGCAGTAGTCCTGATGTTTCACATAAGGAAACTGAAATTCCTATAAGTATGACCTATCACGTTTTGCATTAAGAACATAAAAACTAGTTCAGGTGTTACAGGTATGGCCATTCTTAAAGTGAGTGAAGAAGTACTACAGATAATCATCTACATTAGGGTGGAGTGGATGGAAGAATGCTATTTCATCTTCCTGTATCAATATAAGGCTCCATTCATCCATAACTTATGTACCTAAATACCACATCCACATATCCTTTCTGAGTTTGAGTGCAATTCACTTGTCCCAGCTATGAAGACTGATACATCTAACAGTGAGAACGCTTCTTGATAGGTCACCAATTGTGTTCATTCTCTCCACTGGTTTCACTTTGATGCTTTTATCTGAGTAGTTACTGTACTCAGGGGCATACCCTTCCAATGTCATATTATTCCATGGCATCACATGCTGAATTTGTAAGCATGTCTGGCTCCAAGCTTTCTACTTCTGCTTTGCTGCCTTCACAATTAAGAGTTTGGCCTTGATAAACATTGTAAAAGTTCTCATATTCTGTATTGTGTAATTGTCCATGTGGCCATCAGGTAACCAGCCAAGGGAGTGCTGCAGTATATGGTATTTTCATAGATGCCAGCAGTTAAAGCATGCCACCGTGCCACCTACAAATGCAGACTCGTCTGGTCTGTCTTTCATCCAAGAGGATGTTATTGGGTCAAAAGGTCCTGAGACAAGAATCAGCAGGAGGCTCCTATGAATAGACCCACATCGCAGCCAGAGCACTATTGCAAGGACCAAGAATTTATTTATTTGTCTTTGTTGATGGGAAAGTCCTACTTGGCAAAGCCCATTTTCAGTGGAAGCCCAAGGAGAAAGCTCCAGCACATGACATTTCCACTGCATATCAGAAAAATGTTTTTATACAAAAAGCACATTACAATTAAAGGTTATCTTTTGGCATTTCTGCAATAGGTTTACATCTTGGAATACAATGATCAAATAATTGTGTTTGATAAACAATAGTAAATATACTCAGTAAAACATATTTTCTTTTTTCTTTTTTCTTTGACAAACACCCATGTTAGAAAGTAGTCATTTAGATATTTGCAAGTGAGATATGGGATTGGATGCAAGTACATTTGGAATTAAAAGTTGTTATATGGTTAGTTAGGGAGAAAAAAAATTATCTGAGTGTGAGAAATTAGACAGAGATGGGGCTTAGCCTTCCTGAAGATGAGCCCATATCTAAAATGGCTCCTCTAATTTAGTGTATATTGAGCTCACCTTCATAGTTTGCATGCTGCCATCCTACATTTCAGTGCATAAAAGGGTCCAGAGAAGGCACATTTTGAATGCTGTTCCCATTTGGTTGACCAGGGCTTACTGCCAACTGGCCCTGACCATGGAAAACCTTTCACAAGAATCAACCGGTCATTAGTCAAGGTTACCAGGGACTAAGGACTCCCTCCTGTCTTACCATATCTTTGTGGGCTGAACAGGGTCTGATTGCTTAGGTTGGTGAGGGCTTCACTATGGCTAACCATGCCAGGGCTTATGGTTCATGTCCAACATGTCATATATCTACATGTAGAGTCATGTATCTATTGTCTTTATACCCTCAAGCCAACTCTGATATTCATTTTGTATATAATTCATGTATTTATATTGTGTTTTGTCATTCAGTCTCTATCTATTGTATTTATTCTGGGAAGTGACTGAAATAGGTCCAATCAGATCAGTACTCGACCCATGCTGACAAATTCAAAATAAAATAAATAAATGTTTGAGGTCTGGTGGCAGTGTGAATCACAGGTGCAGGAATCCATTGCTAGGTAGCCTAGACTGATGCCATTGTCAGACCTGGTGCATGGCTCTCACACTTCCACATGACCCTTGGCAGGTTCATGAATAAGAGCTACATCTCTGTCATCTAATGTCCAATGCATGCCAATCACATGCTAATACCTTTATGAGACAGGTACATGCTGGGGACTCCCACCCACTTAGACCTCCATAAGGAGTCTAAGATCATGGAAGGTAGTATCTCAGAAATCAAAAAAAGAGTAAACCCTTCCCAACTTGCGATTCCTCCACTAGAATGCATCTCCTTCATTGAACACTTGGAGTCATTTGGTCCACCACAGACTGGTCCCCGGCCTCCATGAGCTCCCCTAGAAATGCCTCAATGCATGTTCTGTTGAAGAAGAAAAAAAGATCCATTGGACACATCCATGGAGCCAATTTTAGGAAGTGCCATTTTTGCAGGCTGGATGCGCCAATACTGTGTCCTTCTGGCAATGAAAATAGTAAATATTTTCTACAAGTCACAAGCAGCATAGAGCAAGTCCATGACCTTCCATTCAATGTGATCTTTTTAGTGTAGTGTAGGGCTCAGAGACCACATCATTTCTGCTGTCTTGCCACTAAAGAAGGACTCTAAAGATGTCCTTCCTATGATCACTGTTGCAGTATTACTAACCACTGAGACCCCACCTGGGACAGCTGCATGTCTGGCTAGGGTACCAAGCCTAGATTATTTCAGCTTGTGCCGTACATCTGATGTATGGCTAAAGCACACCAAAGCTACGTGGTACATAAGGAACATATAGATGTGTAATACCTCAGAACTTTCTCACCACCAGACCAAACACTGAACCTGCATTTCTTTGTCAGGCATACAATTGTTGCCATTTCCACTTGACTTAGGCAGAGAAACATCTCATTGTGGAAACTTTGTCTTCTTATTTTTGACAAATTATTAATCTTTTTCATTTCAACTAAGAAGGAAAAATGTGATTGTGTGAAGAACAGCCACACTAAATGTCTTTTTTGCCTAGGAGCCAGTCGTAATTATAGCAATTGTTCTGTTTGCCAATCTTTCAAACCTATGACCCTTAGGAGCCCTTAAGATTGACTTGGAAAATTAAAAACTCAGAGTCCTTGTATATAAAAATGGTGAATGACCTTTCTCACTTGGGCATATCATCAGCAAAAAAAAAAGCTAAAAAAAAGTCTAAACCCAATATATATGGTATTTCTGGTCAGGCCCAAACATCTCTGTTGTGTCTCCTGATGAGTCCTTGGATCATCTGAATGCTTCACCTGCCCCTCTGCATATCCACACTGACAGCTCAGATGACTCTGTCATCTGCAAAGGGGGAAATAAGGCTGATTACTTCAGAGGAACCTGATGACATTCCTCAGATTCTTGTTCATGAGGAAATACTGAGCCTCCTCTTCATGTGCAAGTTCTTCTTCCACTAAGTAAATCAGAAGATGAAGCATATCTCTCCATCTCCCTAGCCATCAGAGATCCTCAGAAGGAGTAGCATGTATTCTCACATGTGCTGTACAAAGCTTTGCTGTCATTGCAGCCTCCACATTTCTTTTCTTATGCTCCTCCTTCCACTACTTCCCCTGTGAAGAGACTGATAGATTCCTCCTCCTCTGAGGAAGAGTCAGATTCAGATGGAGATTCCCTGGCTTACTTTCCCTACTCTTCTCAGAGTCACTCTCAGGCTGTGAATTGGTGGAAGTGTGTAAGTTTATTCAGCATTTTTAATGAGAAGCTAAGCAGGTGTCAGATATTGAGAAAAGGTACTATGATTTGATATTCATGGGGGTTCCCTAAATCGTCTGCCATTCCTGTGGTACTTGAGGCTTTACAGGATTCCTTTTTCAGTGCTTTAACGATTCCTAAGATCCAACCTCTAGCTCCTAAAAATGCCTGACATGTTCTATAAAGTACAAGACACGCATACATTTTTATAGAAGAACCCTTCATCTGACCCTGCTGTCATTTTCCTAGAATCTGATAAACATACAAAACTGTTATCCTCTTCCAATGTTCTCCCTAATGAAAAGGATAGTAGGACTACTGACAGATTTTGAAAGAAGGTTTACGCCATTTTCCACTCTTCCCTTTCATGTTCTTTATTTACCAGACACATATGACCAGATATGTGTTATCTCTCTTTTGGAGACTTGTATAAACCTATGTCTGATATGCCTGATTCTGGTATCAAGTCTTCTGCTGTTTCTTTGCTCGGTGCTGCTTCCCATTCTAGTAAATGCAGCTACAATGCAACTGATGCTTCCTCAAGAGCAACTGCCACTGGTTCTATTCTGCAGAGATGCAAATGGCTTAGGCTCCAATCTCTTCCTGTGGGCATTACATCTAAACTGTTGCACACACCTCTGGATAGGTATTCTCTCTCTTTGGTTCTGCTGCTTCTGCTAACATTTTGAAGAACCTTCAGGAGAAAGTTAAAATAAGGGAAGAATTTAAACAGATCTTTATCTTTCCTGACCCTAGATTTAAAAGAAACTACCCTTCCAAGGCTGGCCTTTTCTTTCATAATGATCAAACGGCTCCCAAAAGTGTAAAAGATACTCAAAAAAGAGTTCTCAGGACACATGTAAGCACCCCACAACCTACCCTTAATGCCTGTCCCAAACAAACCTTCCCTATCCCTTCCTGCTTGGAAATCAACCACCAGAGATTGTTGAATCCTTTTTATCACTTAAAGTGGTTTCAGTATGTCAAGCTTATCAACGAGGCATTTACCCCATGGATTATAGTTTATTTTGTTGTCTGTTACTAATTTTTATCCAGTACTTTTCCTGGTCCCTAGAAAAGAAGGAAAATGAAGACCCATTATGTTTCTGTCCTTTCTTAATTTGTTTCTGAGGGTCACTGAATTCAAAATGCTCACTCTGTACTCCTTACTTTCAGTGATTCTGCCCCAAGCCTTTTTCATTACATTGGACATAAAGGATGCTTATCTGCATATTCTGATCCATATGGAACACAGGAGGTTTTTTAAGGTTCCCTGTTTCAGAGTATAATTTCTAATTCTGTTATTTGCCCTATGGGCTATCTACAAGACCAAGAGTTTTCACAAAGTACCTAGCTCTGGTTGTTACTTTCTGTAGACTGCAGGGAATTCAAATTTTCCCTTACTTGGACAATTTGCTCCTCCAGGTTTCTAGGAGTGAAAAGCTCTTTCTATATCTCAACTCTACAATAAATCTGCTTCTCTCCCTCTAGGATTCATCCTAAACTTCAAAATGTCCATTCTGACTTTTTCCCAGGATTTGGTGTTTTAGGGTTGCAGGCTAAATTTCTTGTCAATGATGGCATTCCTTTCTCAGGAAAAGATATCTTTCCAAAAGGAATACTTTCAGCCTATCCTTACCTAAGCTGTGGGCTCAGCAAGAGAAATTTTGAGAGCTCTAATTTTTTTACCTCCACCATTCTCATGATTCTGTGGACCAAACTGATCATGACCAAGAGTCAATGGTATCTCACATCAAGTCTGGACATAGCATTGTCACCCCCTAATATTCCCATTTCCTCTCTTGCCATTCATCGAAATGGAGCTTCATCAGTGGATCACTCAGACATTTCCTAACCCAGAGATACTTTTTCAAGTTCCTACCTATTGCCAAGATCTCTTTACAGATACCTCAGAAATGGCTTTGGGAACCCCATTCCTTCAATATAAAGAACCATGGTGCATGGTCCAGGAAAGACAAGAAGGAATCACATAGATTTCAGGAGAAATGAAAGCAGTGATTCTAGCTTTGCAATATCTGGATTACCTGTGTTCTCCTGGTACTCTCTGGATATTTGCAAACAACACCACAGTTATATGGCACATAAACAAGCAAGGTGGTACAAGGTCATACTGCCTTTGCAGGTTGGCAATGACTGCTTGGGACAAAGCTATACAACCCAATCTGTTTCTTCAAGCAGTTTATATTGCCTTGGAGAACAATTCAGTGGCAGATTACTTGAGCAGGTCCGAGGCAGACCTTCACAAATGGATGTTGAACAGAGATGTCTTCTTACAGCTTATCCACCATTGGGGTACTCCTCAGATATCTTTGTTTCCAATCACAGCAGAGAGACCAGCATGTTTTTTTTCAGGGATTCCATGCCCAGAAGTTTGGAGAAGCCTTTTTCCTAGAAGGGAAATTCCTTTATGCCTTCCATTTTTTTCCTCTGATTCCCAAGAGTCTCCTGAAAATCAAAAAGGACAAGATAAAAATCTTGCTCACAACTCCCATCTGGGTCTGACAGCATTGATTTCCTTTCTTGTTCACTGGCTAAGGGAAATCACCACCCATTACCTCACAGATTGACTTGCTCAGGCAGCAAAGTGGGTCTCTAATTAATCCAAATCTCCAGACTTTAAATCTAGCCCTCTGGATGATTAGATTATAATGCCTTTTAGTCACCAATTTTCAGAGGAAGTGTCACAAGTATTACTGGAGGCTGGGAAACCTGCTACAAGAAAATCTTATGTTTCTAAATGAAACAGATTTTCTATATGGTGCCACATTAAGAATCACCCCCTTATCAAGAGGCTATTTATGTCATTCTTGTGAAACGTTTTATATAGGTGAGACCAAAAGGGCTTTTAAAACAGGACTGCAAGAACATTTGAGAGACATAAGCAAGTCTAAAATAGACAGTCATGTGGCAAAGCATTTTAAAATCTGTGATAATGAAACAGAAGGATTACAAGCTACAATACTGGAACAAGTGTATGTCGGACAACATAGCGATGTAAATATAAAAAATAAATCGTTGCAGAAAGAATCAATTTTTATGTTGAAATATAATACTTTGATTCCTAATGGCTTGAACACTGAATGCAATTGGAGGTTTTTAATATAATTAATTGTTTGGGAGGCCTTCTAGCTTATCAGTGGGAGTGGTAAGCACTAGGTAGCCTATCTACCACAAGAGGAGTGGTTTCTGGCCCAGAAATTGTAGCTTATTGGCCATTTGGGCAGTTATTCCATCTCTTTCAACTTTCTGGTTTAAAAGCCCACATTTGCTCTTGTTTCCCACCTTTTCTGTAGCTAGTCTAGTCCAGATACAGATTTGCTGTATCCAGGACTGTTTGTAAGCTTCTGAGTGGTGCCAAAGTCTGCTCTTCAATTTTTCCCTTAGATCTGCTAGTTCTATCCTCTCCTACACTTTTACTAGCTTATTAGTTTAACACTTTACCAGACTTCTTGTAGAAATTATTGTACCACACAAAATTCCTACCAGTCCTAAACGTTCTACAAGGAAACAGCTCCAATACTTGCTGTTAATGCCCACCCCTCCAGGCTTGTCTAAAGGTCAGTTCCCTGTGCTTTTCCCTATTAACCTGGTGAACTTGGGCATCCTGAGGCAATGTAGCAACTGCCTCATGTACACTGACAACCCTCTACTCTTACCTCCCAACACTCAGACTTGTGAGAGATGCACTTATATATCCAAATTGGAAGCCACACACTCTCCAGCCAAGACTGGAATAGCTGGTCAAGAGGAGAAGATTAACACTTGCACCACACCACATGGAACACATAGCCCTCCAGAACACACACCAGCACTGCCTTCACATAAAAACACAAACCACACACCCACCTTCGTGGAGGCTTTCAATAAAAATTTACCCAAGCAGCAGAGACCTCCAAGGCAGAAATGCACTCGACCACCAAAACACAACACTAATCACGAGACACATAACTATACTAAACAGTGTGCCACTCAACCAAAGCCCCTAAGGCAAAACAGCATGCCCAACACACTAGTCATAGGTGACTCGATAGTGAAGCACACTGATGTCCCACTCACTAGGTTGAATAAGGAGAAAGTAACAGTCAGCTGCCTGTCAGGCACCAGGATCCACCACATAATGCATGCTCTCAGGTCCATCAACAACAGGTACAAATATGACTCTGTCATTGTACATGTGGGTGTGAATGACCTGAGATGTACCTCCCTGGACTACATGAAAAGAGACATGGAGGAGGTCTTGGATTATGTAGCCCAGGCAGGTATGACCTTAGCCCTGAGCAGCATCCTACCATCACCCAGAATGATACCACAGAACAAGCATAAAATTATTGATATCAACAATTGGCTAAGTTTCTGGTGTCATTCTATGGGGATCCAGTATCTGTCTCCCTGGAATGACATGATTGACAGACCTTGATGCTTTGTCAGAGGTGGTCTGCATCTTTCACCCCTGGGCTTCTGGATACTGGCCAAGGCTCTTGCCACCCCTATACTGCCTTTTTAGGCGGTGTTCCAAAGACCAAATTACCACCATAACAGCTACAAACAAATGTAATATGTGGGTCATACTGCTCAATGTTAGAAGTCTAAATCTCAAAATGCACTTACTCGAAGCACTCCTTAAAATGGAGAACATCAACATTTGTGCTGTAACAGACCTGGTTCAAGGCAGCAGAAAGCACCCCTGCACTACCAGGCTATAACTCATTCCACACCTTTCACCCCAGAACTTACACCGAAGCTCCAAAGCTGGTGGTGTTTCCATATTCATAAAGGATGTGCACACCTCTAGACTGGTAGCCCAACATAACGCACCTGAGATACTTCAGGTGCAGCTAACACTGGGTAAGACAGCAATTCAGGTCATAGCCTGCTATAGGTCCCCAATCATGTCCCAAGACTCACACTCCATGTACCTAAGCACACTGGAGAATATTTGGGTCCAATCTAACAATCTCATACTGGGTGACTTCAACTACCCCCTCCATTAACTGGGAAAACTACTCATGTACCAATGCACTTGTCCAGCGTTTCCTGGAATTCATTAATTCCAGTGCCCTGGACCAGCTCATTCTTACCCCCACTAGAGCTAGCAATATCCTTGACCTGGTCATTACTAATACGGGCGACCATTGCTCTACACCAGTAGTCAACTCCTCCCTGGTTAGATCCGACCACAAACTTATCACCTTGGAAATCCACCCCCCCGTAAAGGTAATCACCATGAAAAACTTCTCCATAGCTAACTTTGGGCTCCTAAAAACAGAGGTGGCTAACTTCACGGCACCCATACAAATGGAGAATAGTTGCATGACCGCCGAATCATACACCAATGCACTGTATGAACATGTACACAAACGCATGGATCTCACCATACCCAAGAGAACCAACCACAAACCAGCTGCGAACAAAGACCACTGAGAAGCAAATGACTGAATTCCACACTTTTAATATGAAAAAAATAAAAATATGTAAAACAAACAATACACATGAAGCGCTTTTTGTCTGGCTTAGTAGCCAGACTTCATCAGACAAACCTCAGATAAAATTCATGCCTTATATAGTGAATGACACACCCTCCCTTCTGTTTAATTATGAGTTAATTACTAAATTGATCAACTCAAAGGTCACTCCAAACCAACTTTTTTCTTTTTGCTTCTTTCTTTTTCTTCATACAGAAACATCCTAACAATTCTTGCATAAGCAACTACATATAATTAAAACCTTTATATTCAACAATAAACATAATGTCTGCAGTATGAAATACGTTCTAAAAATTATGTTTGTTATTATATAAAAAGTTATCTACACAAGTGTATGTACACATCCTTCGTAATATACATAAAATCTGCTCTTGTCAATTTCTCTTATTACTAAATGTAGCTCAAAGGGGCTGTCTCATCTAGACAACTTCTTAGTTTTAAAATACAAGTTACGTGTTACTTCATTTGGACCTGGTGGTCTACTTGCATCTAAACGGAGCTGCCATAGCAGTTCATGTTTTTCCAATACTAACTGGTAGGGGCCCCCTCTAGTGTCAGGTACAACTTGTTCGATAATTCTAAAGAGAAAGGTATGATCAGGATACCTAGCACAATGCCTAGCTAAGGCATTTTCCTCTTTCCCTTTATTAATGTTGTATATGTGCTCATACACCCTTTCTCTGAGCTTTCTGTCAGTTTTACCAATGTAGAATGCTGGACATGTTTGGCACTGAGCTAAGCACACTACAGATTTTGAGTTACAGTCAAACCTTCCATCAATCCTGTAAGTCCGATCCCTCACCGAAAAAGTGGTCCCAGAGGCCATAAATTTACAAAAGTTACATGATTCACATTTAAACATACCTGGCATTTTGTATGTTTTGTGGATGTGCCCCTCCAATATAGCTTTCATGTTCCTACCCCTCTTGAATATCAAGGTTGGTTTGACACCAATGTTTTTGTCAAGTGCCTTGTCAGTGAGTAGGATGTTCCAATTCCTACACAAAATGTTCTTAATTCCATAAGCATCTATACTAAAAGGAGTAATAAAACTCACGGAGTAATCTCTTTGTTGTATATTCTGTATAATAGCATCATACCCTATTCCCATGGTGTTTGAAGTGTTGTCAATAAGCCATGAATTTTATCTGAGGTTTGTCTGATGAAGTCTGGCTACTAACCTGGATGAAAAGCACTTCATGTGTATTGTTTGTTTTACATATTTTTATTTTTTTCATATTAAAAGTGTGGAATTCAGTCATTGTCTCTCAGTGGTCTTTGTTTGCAGTTGGTTTGTGGTTGTTCAGATTTCGGATTTGTATACCCAATAGAACCAAGATGCTCTCCCCCCAAAAAAAAGAAAGCCAATCTAGTGGTCTCCTGCCAGAAACAAACTATACAACAGAAGGAGGAAACTGATGCGGAATAAGGTAAAGTCCCAAGACTGGAAAAACTCCCTTATCAGCCTTAACAAAATGTTGAGGTCCCTCATCAAATCCTCTAAAGCTAGCTATGAAAACAGACTTGGAGCAGATAGTAAACACAACCACAAGGCCTTCTATAGTTATGTAAAGAATCTTTACGGTAATACCCAGATTTGCTCTGAGCTACTGCATAATGGTACCTCCTATACCGAGCCAACAGATATTGCCAATATGCTGGCCGACAGATTCGGTGCCAAATTTACCCCTCTCCCCCACCAAAGGACCAATCACAATACCAGTAAATTGCCAGGCACCCAGTATTACTGCCACACAAGTTAAAACAGCACTGTCCAAGGCCAACAATACAGCTTTTATGGGACCTGACAATATCCCTGGCTGTGTTCTACATGAACTACAGAGTGAACTGGCACCTCACCTGTGTGCCCTGTTCAATCACAGCCTCACCTCAGGCTTTGTCCCTACCAAATGGCGCACTGCTACAGTCAACCCTCTCTACAACGGAGCAGAGATACAGACCCTGGGAACTATCACCCCATTAGCCTGATGAGTCTGATATGCAAAGCTATGGAATGCATCATCATGGACCTAATAAACAAGGATATAGGGAATCTCCAAACTCTGGATCCTACACAGTTTGGTTTTGTGAATGGTAGATCATGCCTGTTCAACTTGGTCAACTTCTTTGAGTCAGTCACCAGAGCTGTGGATGAAGGCAAGGTGGTTCATACAGCCTACCTTGATCTGGCCAAGGCCTTTGCAACCATTCCCCACTCAGGAATCATAGAAAAACTCAAAGCTAGGCATCAACCACTATATCACTAGGTGGGTTGCAAACTGGCTCACAGATTGAACCCACAGTGTGAAAGTAGCTGACTCCAAGTCAGACTGCTGACAAGTCACGAGTGGAGTCCTACAGGGTTCGGTCCTGGGTCCTCTCCTGTTTGGTATCTACTTCTCTGAAGTCTAGGCCAACATGAAGGGACTCTGGCTGACAAAGTTCACAGATGATTCCCAATGGGGGGCTATTATTAACTCCCCAAGTGATGTTGACATCCTATCGAATGGCCTCACTGAGAACAATGACTGGTGTAAGAACCTTAAGCTCAATGCCAAAAAATGTGTCGTCATCCCCTTTGGGAAAAACCCGGTTCCCATGAATTACCACATTAATGGTAGCCCACTGAAAACAGAAGGCGCTATAAGATATTTGGGAAAACAGGTTGACAGCAACCTCTCTTTTGATCACCACATTGCCACTGTGGTCAGAAAGTCCTTCTATGTGGCACATCTCATTACTAAGGGTTTTGCATCCAGGAAGAAAGAGGTCATTGTCTCCCTCTACTCTTCCCTCATTAGGCCAATCATTGAGTTCAATGCCCCATTTGGCAGGTACCTGACTAGACACCAGCAACAACTGGAGAGGCCACAAAAGTACCTTACAAAGAGGATCCTAGGCCTTAAACACTTGTCTTATATGGACAGACTCAAAAAACTTCAACTATTCTCTGTCTCATATCACCTACTTAGAGGTGATCTCTGCTTGACTTACAAAGCCATGTCTGACCGAGCTCTATTAGAAATGCTATATCTAAAGAAATCCCAATCCCTCTACACCACACACTCCAGAAACCTCAACCTCATTACCACAGTCAATAGAGCATGCTGGAGGGACAGGTTCATAGCCCAGAGACTGCCCATGCTATGGAATAGACTTCCTCTACATATCAAGCAGAGTATCTCACTGGGCCTCTTCAAGAGAAATCTTGATGAGTGGATGGGAAATAGAAAATTATCCCTGGGGATCACTCTAGTGGCTCTACTCGACAAAGGCACTGGGAACTAAGGTTGGGTGGCAGGATGCCAGGGTAATCCTACGGGCTAGGCTTGTAAAGGCCCCAGGGCCATTAGCCTAGTACACACCTATGAACCTATATAATGATGTGAGAATTGATGTAGGTATTTAAGGTGCTGTGTTTCTTGATTTCCTGGTTTTCTGGCTTTGTGTTTTTTTGCATTATTCCTGTTTTCACTCCTGTTTGTGGTGGTATATTTATGTAATTCTGCCTTCCTTGTGTGAACTGCTTGATTCAGGGCTGGCATGTTCTTCCATAAAAACACATTTATCAGCCATTTTTGCCTGCCTTCCTTTTGTCCCACCTTTGTCATCATATTTTGAGGTCAGACAGTTTTTAAAATACATCCCTTACTTTAGGCTTCCTAGAAAATACACTTCTCCTCCTCCATAGGACCTGAATTATGTCTTGGAAAAGTTAACTCCCCCCACCCATTTGGACCTGCTTCCATTGCTTCTATAAAGTTTTCTACTTGGAAGACAGTCCTGCTAGTAACACTTACTTCTGCCTGCCAAAAGAATTTCTGAATTGCAAGTTCTCATGACCTCTTCTTGTTTTTGAATTTCCAAAAAGATAGGATTATGTTCAGGAGCAACTCTCCTTTTATGCCTAAGGTGGTCAGTCAGCTGCTTTTAAACCAAACTATTAAGTTCCCTACTTTTTTTCTCTCCCCTCAAAACAAGGGAGAAAGAATTTTTCACTCTTTGGATGTTTATAGACAACAACTGAGGTTTTACCTTGAAAAAAAAAGAATATCAGAGAGTCAAACCAACTTTTCATTTCCATTAAGGATACAAATTTGGGTGTCCGTTTTTAAGCAAACTGTTTCCAAATGGATCTCTTTAGCCACTTCCTTCTGTTACTCTTTTCATGGTAAGCAGCTTCCAGATTTGGTCAAGTGCATTCTACCAGAGCTATTGTTTCTTCTGGTGTCTTTTTCAAGGATTTTGAAACTGGTACTTGGTTTTCTGTAATATTTTTACCAAATATTACAACACTGATGCCATTTCTAGGGCTAAATTTCCCAGATTCTTCTTGCAAGTATTCTTTAATTCACTGACAAAGTTTTTGGACTCTTCCCAATGGTTAGTAATACTGCAACAGTGGTCATAGGAAAGACATGGTACAGTTATGTAAGAACTTACTGTAACAGTAGATGTTCACTGCTGCAGTATTACATCCCTTCCTCTGTCCCATTATTTTGCTCTGTTTTTCTGTTTTGGCTTAGGTGGTATCCTGTCCTTTTCCCTTCTTTTGGTTCACATGTGCTTTTTTTACTTCTTGTCTTTGGTGCCTTCCTGACTTTTGGGTCTGGGGGAAGAAAGTTCTGTGGTACTTTGCACCTGTGTGTCCTTTATGCCCCACATAGCCTTGGCATGCTTTGATCATACATCTTATATGCAGTGTGACAGGAAGACATCTAGGCTTTGTTTTTCTAGGCAGATGTCTGACTTTCCCTGGTGGAATGTCTCTATGGTTATTAATACTGCATCAGTGATCACTCAGACACCTATTTCTATGATAATTTCTCACACAACTGTACATTTTGGACAGGTGTGGCAAGAATCTGTATTTCTGTGCCATGTTAGTTCATAAGACATTCAGATACTTATCTCACTTGCCTAAATCACTGCCATTCCTAATGGATTAAGCAGTAAAAAAAAACTTCATCTCTCCATGGGTTTGTGCTCCAAGAGAAGGTTGTTGAAACACTGCATATTACTTCAAGAGTGGGCTTCCATGTTGCCCACTATAATTTTGCCTGTGATGGCACTATATTCAGGGTTCAGACTCAGGCTAATACTTGTACAGGATGTCTTGGCTAAGACTGGTCCATCCTGGATGATGCTTTCATGGAAGAAATTTTCTTCATGCAATTGTCCTAGGAATGGATGGATGACATCTTGAAGAGAAGACCGGCCTTCACCACTATGGAGGACATTACAGGTTCATGATCTCTGTCAATCATCCAGTCAGGATAAAGTAGACAAGTCTTTGTGGGTTCTATTCAAACAGCTTTATTATGTACAAACACATCAGGATTGAGGCTTAATAACTTTAACTTATATAAACTTATAAACAACCTAGCTATTGCACTCATACATGCTCACTGTCTAGCTGCACTCTCAAAATGGCACTAAAGCTAGTACGTGCCGACCTTGAAACACTTCATCAAGATACAACATACACACATTATTCTACATCCTCCCTGTTTGAGAAATGTCATGCAATATTGATGACATTAATTGACATACAATCGATACAAATAATTCTTTTGTCATGCAGTTATACAGAACTAAATACATATAGACAATTATGTCCAGGATGCTGTGTATTTTATGTCTGGAAATACAACCAAATCATGTGACACAGAAATTAAAATTGGGTCTAGCAACTGGGACTGTCTCTGCTGCATGTTCAACTTTAGGGACATCAGGAACATCATCAGGAATGGAAGTAGAAGTTAAAACATGTTCTGTAACAAGAATATTGTCTGGATTGCTCTGAGATCTAGAGTCTGTATCACAGGAACAATGCTGCAATATCAATTTTGATACAGGAAGATGTCTGTGATTTCTCCTGTATTCCACATCCTCAGATTCTACGAAGTAGGATCTCAGCTCGGTGCAGATACCTGTTACTTGACTAATCCAGTCAAAACCTCTTGCTGTTTGTATCCTCACTATCTCTCCTTCCTACAATGGACGAAGAAATTTGCTCGATTTACCATAACTGGACTTCTGGAAAGAACACTTTCTGAATAATTGGGCTCTAATTGTTCTGTTCTTCTTAGCTTTAGGCCTCAACAAACTGGAACCAATAGGCAATGTTGTTCTGGTTTGCTTAGATAGAAGTCTCGGAGCAAAACAGCCAAGTATATCGTCATGGGGTATGTTTCTGAGATTAAGTAAATTCTAAAAGACATTGGCATTATCACAATTTGAACTCTCAAGTAATTGCTTTGCACTCTGTACTGCACATTCAGGTAGTCCATTTGACTGTGGGTATTCTGGACTACTAGTAATATGTACGAAGTCCCATTCTTTTGCAAATTTCTGAAACAACTGACAAGTAAATTGGGTACCATTGTCAGAAATAACTTTGTATGAACTACCATGGACTGAGAAGTGATATTTCAACTTGGTGATAACAGCAGTGGATGTTAGATTAGGTATTAAATCAATCTTAAACCAGTTCGAATAAGAGTCTACCAACACTAAGTAATGCTGATTGTTCCACTCAAATATATCAGTGGCTACTGTTGACCAAGGTACTTCAGGAACTTGAGTTAGCTGAGGTGGTTCTCCTTGCAAATGTGATCCAGTACCATGAACTGAACAAGAAGAAAGTACTTTATCAATGTCTTTTACTAGAGAAGACCAAAATACTAGTTTTCTCACCCTTCTTTTGGTAGATTCGGAACCTGGGTGACCATGATGCAAAATCTGGATATAGTCATGTTGTAAGGAAGCAGGAACAACAATTCTAGGACCTTTGAAAATAATGCCATCTTCCAGCAACATCTCATCTCTGTAAGGAAAATAAGTTTGCACTTCAGGTGGTACACTAGATTGCTTTGACGGCCATCCAACATTAATGTAGTGGTTGAGCTTTTGCAAAACTGGATCAGTCTTTGTATGATCTTTCAGCTCATCAAGTCTCGTGGTAGAAGAATGATGCACTTCCATGACATCAAAGTCAAAATTGTCTTCATGAAGCTGTTCCACTGTATTTCTGTGTGATCTGGATAAGTTATCAGCCAGATAAAGAAGTTTGCCTTTTGCATAGACCATTTTGAAGTTGTACCTTTGCAATTTGAGCATCATTCTTTGTAATCTTGCTGGAGCTGAATGCATAGGCTTCTTTAAAATAGTAACTAGAAGTTGGTGATCAGTTTCAATCTGAAGAGCTCAACCATAGATATAATCATGAAACTTGGAACATGCAAACACTATTACCAAAAGTTCTTTCTCAATTTGAGCATATTGCATTTCAGTTTGGGTAAGAGTTCTAGATGTACAGGCTACTAGTCTGCCTTCTTGAAGAATAACTGCGCCAAGACCAAACTTTGAAGCATCACAGGAAAGCATTACTGGTTTATTGACATCATAGTATCTTAATGTAGGTGGGGTGACAATTTTTTGCCTAAGGTCTTCAAATGCCTTCTGATGCTGTTCCAACCAAGACCTTATAACATTTCTGCACATCAGCTCTCTCAAAGGTGCTGTCAACTCACTGAAGTCTGGTATAAACTTGTCTAAATAGTTGACCATACCAAGAAAATGTTGTAGAGCCTGAACATTATCTGGTGCTGACATTTGGCTGCTTGCTTGGATGGGTCTGGTCGCAAGCCAGTGCTAGTAAATGAATTACTTACATATGTAACATCTGGTAGCCTGAATTTGCACTTCAGAGGATTGAACTTTAAGTTCACTCCACGTGCTTTGTCTAGAACTTTCTTAAGGTTTCTGTCATACTCGGCTTCACCATTGCCTCCAACCAATAAATCATCTACTATCACGGCACAAGGATAACCTGAGAAAATTGCTCAGTTGCACGCTGAAAGACTTCACTTGCAGAATTTATTCCAAATTTCATCCTGAGGAATCTATATCTGCCAAATGGGGTACTGAAAGTAGTCAGTAATGAAGATTTGCGATCAAGCATCACTTGCCAAAATGAACTTTTTGCATCCAAGACAGAAAAAAAAGTGGCATTTGGTAGTAAGGCTGCGACTTCCTCGACTGTACGCATTGGATGATGCAGTCACTTTAATGCTTAGTTCAAATCTCTTGGGTCAATACATATTCTGATTTCATCTGGGCTTTTTTTGTGGGCTGCTGCCATGGACAACACCCTTTCAGTTGGTTCTGTAACTGGACAAATTACACCTTGCTGCACCCTTTTATCCATTTAAGCTTTAACTTTACTCTGCATAGCTATCAGAACTTTTCTTGCTGGTCTGATCACACGACTGACCTCTGGGTCTAACTTCATAGAATACACAACTGGAAGTTTGCCCAACCTGTCATCGAAAACAACAGCATACGCTGAGAAAATAGCTTCAATAAAATTGGAACTAGGATATGTGCTTATATGATTAACTTCTTTGGTAAAAGAAAGCAAATTCATTCTCAAACTGTCGCTGAGACCCAATAATGACTGCACAGCTCTTTGGACTACATAGAATCATACCTTTGAACTGTACAGATTTTTGCAGAATGTCCAGATTTTTGCCTCATATTTTTGGTCCATTTTTCATAAAATTGTGGTTTCCTGGCAAATTATTGGCAAATCATTAAATATTGAAGTTAGAAAATAATGACAGACAATGGAGTTTCAGACATCATACCCTTTTGAGAATTCATACTAATATAAAATCTGTTATTCTATCAACTTTCTAAATTTGTAAGAGCAATATTTAAAAATTGTCCCTATTTTTGGGCCTTTGTCCCACTTTAATTTATGGCTTTTTCCAGATTTCTTGCTCTAAGAGGTTGAGAGGTATGCAGAGAATAACAAGCTGTAACAGTTCCTAGCCAAATAACATGAAAGCACTACTGAGCCTTCGGTTTGAATTTCTTCACCTCCATAAGCAACAAGTCTAGCACTACTAGCCACATTGAGTTGTTCCTTAGTTCTCACCTTAGCAAATGTGTCTGCTGACATAACATTACACTTTGAGCCAATGTCTACTTTAAGCTTGGTGGATTTACCATTGATCTGGACAGTACAAAACACTTCATTCTTTGCCAACAAATTTACTGCATCAACCTTTTCACCAATTACTGATTACCATCTACGTCGAAAGTAGAATCTGCTGTCTGTATGATCAACTTTCTTTTTCGAGTGAGCCTTTTTTATAACTGTGTGAGGTTTACTTGATTTGCAAAACTTCTGAAAATGGTTCCATTTTTTACACTTGAGGCATTGCTGACCAAATACTAAGCATTCTTCTGCTCGACTCATGATTGGCACCACAATTGCTACAGTTAAAAATAAAGCTGGATTTGGGTTTAGCTGATTCACCCTTGTGCTGCACTGAGCATGTCCTTTTCTTAGAACTTGCTGGAAAACTATGGGACCTCCCAGGAAAACCTGCAGGGGCTGTAGCTGCCATGTGCTTAGACCTATTTCTGCCTGCCACATGTTGCACACTGTCTACATTTGCTCTGGAGCCTGCTGAAACCATGCTCTTATCACTTGCAGGCATATTTGTGTGCCTTTCTGTAACTTCATGGATTTGACAAATCTCAATAGCTTTGCTCAACATTAAATCACTGTCACAAAGCAAAATCTTTTCCACTGCAGCACTACTAATACCACACACAAGCCTATCCTTTATTAACTTATCTTTTGTCACCAAACCAACACATTTTATTCTCAGGTCAGTAATGTAAGCTGCAAAAGTTTCTCCTGGTTTTTGATCTCTTGTGTAAAAAAATGCCTCTCTAATGCAATATTTGTCTGGTGGTTACACATTTCACTGAACTTGTGCTTCAAACACTTGTGGTCTTCTCTTGATTCAGCCTTCTTCATCATATACTGCTGGTGCATACACAAATGAACATTCTCTTTATATGGCCTCTGACCCAGCTAAGTTTAGCAAAATGAATGCCTTGGTGCGTGCATCTTTGTCAGAATAAGCTGCTTGCATAAAAATATCATACTCTTGCTCAAATATTCTCCAGTTCTCTGCAATATTCTGATCAAACACCCATGGTGATGGTTTTCGAAATCTGTCATATTAACACATGCCAGGGAAGGCTTTTGCAAGTATGTGTGAACACACACATATACATATGCCAGAATTTATGTTAGTACTTGTCACTATACCCAATAGCACCACAAGCCTCTGAATAGCTGGACTTTGCGAAATAAGTCTCTTTGGCACTGTAATACTCTTGAAATCACTGCACTGTAAGACATCACCTCTTATCAGCATTAGAAACTTTCAAAACAAATGCACTGTGCAAATGAACTGGGCAGAAGAAGCTTAGAGTTAGAAGCATTTCAAAGTAACTGCACTTTGCAAACAAACAGTACATGGCACACTGAAACTTTCACAAAATGTCTGTATGTTGCCAAATAACTCTTTACAGTACAAGAAACACTCTGTAATGGCAGATCTTTGCGAATAGACACACCCGGCACAAGAAACTTTTAGAAATGGCTGTATTTTGACTGTACTGCAAGAAATAGTTGCACTTTGCACACAAATAAACTCTTCAAAATAACCGCACAGCAATAAACACACACTGTAAGCACTTTTACACACTTTGAGATACTTTGAATAAATCTAGTTATGCCCTGAATACAATGTGAAGTAGTAGTTATGCCAAAATACAGTACTTTGCCAAAAAAATGTAGTCGCCTTGCTTTATTTATGCTTAATGTGCCCTTATTATATTTGTTTTTCTCATTTAATCTTTTTCCATGCCCATTACACTTTTCTTGTGCTCGTTTTTACTCTAAACATGCCCGCTTTACTTTAAACATGCTCATTTTGCAATTCCAAGGTAATTCCAAACCACTTATGTGCTTTTCTGATAATTGTTTTATCAAATATCTTAAGTTTAAATATTTTGTTTAATTAATAAACCTTTTGTGCTTCTCCCTTGTTTAATAATGCAGTTTATGCCCTTGTAATGCTCCATTTTATCTTTTTATAAAATAAATAAATCGTTTGTGCAAGTTTTCTTTACCTTTGGTTCATTTCTGGCCCTTTTTAGGCTCACTTCTCTTAGTTTACCTTCACCGTTAACTTTGCATCTCATAGCTCTGAAAGGCAGTCTCTGCAATCCCAATTCTGACACCATGTCGCTTGCCCAGTCAGGATAAAGTAGACAAGTCTTTGTGGGTTCTGTTCAAGCAGCTTTAGTATGTACAAACCTATCAGGATTGAAGCTTAATAACTTTAACTTAGATAAACTTATAAACAAACTAGCTATTACACATACATGCTTACTCTCTCGCTGCACTATCAAAATGGCACTGAAGTTAGTACGCGGTTGCTATTTATATGCATGTGCCGACCTTGAAACAATGCTTCTTAAAGATACAACACATACACACTATTCTGCAGTCTGTCTGCTCCTTCTCTTTGTCGTCTTGTAGATCAAGGAAGGCATTAAAGAGTCATGTGGTCTTGCCCCTCCTTCCTGTACTGACCAAATCACCCAGGAACTCAACGTTGCCAGCCCAGCTGCAGTAGTCCTGACAATTAACTGGTGCTGCCTATGGGGGATAATTTTCCATGGTTTAGAGAACCATCAGAAATGATCAGTGGGTTCTGGACATAGTCTCAGCTGGTGTACACATAGCCAACAGCTCTGTTCAAGAAGGTAACCATTTCAGCGGAGCTCTTTGGACACATTCATATTTTACCTGCTCAGAAGGATGTTACTGAGGACTTTATTTACTGTGAAAGTGGAGGGTGCACTCGCACCACTTTCTTGTTCAGAAACCTGTGAACAGTTTATATCCCAATCGTGGACTTCAATACTTTTTAATTAGCAAATACAATGTATCAGATTATGAATAGTCAACCTCCAAGGCTCATGCAAATGCTGTTGCAGGGTAACCTTTGATTTGATGGATACCTTTTGTCAAATTATTATGTGGTGCCCACACATGACAGCCCTTCACTTTGGTATGGATGTGTATCATTTCAGGTATGAGACATTTCTATTTAAGTTTTCCTTAGCATCAAGAGTGTTTATGAAGGTGTTTATGGTTGTGAAAGCCTTCAAGGAAAGCTATCATCATGTATTTTGATATTTGGATGATTGGATGTGATGGCCTTGTCAAGGCACTTTGTGAAAGTATCACTACAGTGTGCATTTCCAAAGATGCAATCCGTGTGGTTGACAGTAAACCGGGAGAAATCTGATCCTAATACTGTCTCTGAGGACTACCTTTATAGATGAAGGGTTGGATATCCTCCAGTGCCATTTGCTGCTACTGTCATTACTGAGAGAGAACAGGACATAATGAATTTGGCAGCCTAGGTGAAGATCCTTCATAGGGTCCTGGCTTGGGCTGTACTGTGTTTTTTAAGTTTAAAGGCTGCTATGACTCTCAAGGTGCTGTTTGCATACCAGAGGATGTGGGTTTCTGTGCACTGTGAGATGTAAGTGGTTGCAGAGATGCCATGCAGTCATGAATCAGCTGAGGGTGTCAGACCATATCAGCAGGTCCTTATGGGGAGACCTGCCATCAGATGAGTCTTTCATTCCTACAGCTGTATTCATCATTGTTAATGACAATGGATGCCTTACTGGTGGGGTGAGCTCACTTTGACCATTCAGTTGGTTAAGGGACAAGTATTATCCTGAAGAAGAGGCTTCATATCAGCCATTTGGAGCAAATGACAGTCCTATTTACCCTCAGATCTTGGAAGAGAAGCTGCATTCTAGCCACCTCTTAATTCTGTGAGGCAAATCCATCATATGGAATCTGAACAAGCAAATGAGCATGTGTGCAATGCCTCTTGTGAAGAGAGGTGATGGACCTTTGTTATCTGACTATCATTCTTGCCAGCATTTCACATCATTACTAGCAGACTCCATAAACTGCTCCTCCAGGTTTCTTCTGAAACTTCAGATTCAAAAACCAGGCCTAGATTGGATCTTGTATAAATGGGGAGCTTTAAAGATCAGTGTATTTGCCATCTAGGAGAATGCTATTTTTCTATCTTCTGCTGGATGCTGTAGGGCAAGGGGGATTCTGCAGTGGGCATGGTCTCTTTCTAATGGCAAAGAAGATGCCTGTATGCCTTCCTACCATTCTAGCTGATTCCATGGGTCTTGCACAGCTTAGGAAAGGAGACTAAAACTCCTTCTTATTGCCCCATGGTGGCTAAAATTAATGTGATTTCAGGCTGTAATGACCTACTGAGGTGGTACTCAATAGTTAGAATATATGGATCCTTCTCAGGGCCTGGCTGTTACTTTAGATCCTAAAGTTTTGTTAGACCATCCTACTGGGGGTGTCAGAATTGGCTTAGGCAGCCAAAAAACCTTCCAACAGGCAAGCAGATTGTTGCTGCCAAGTGGAAGAGGTTCTCCATGATAATGGAATGGTACCCAACACTGTCCCAGTCACTCAAGGCCAACATGACCTATGTTAGGTATCTTTATTATTTGCTGCTCATTTATTCAGTGTCAGCTGTTTCTGCCCATCATTACTGTGGAGGGCAAGATTGAGGCTCAGCAAATGGTTCTCAAGTATTTTCTCAAATTAATTATTTTTTCCTCCAACTTTGGAGTACTGTCTCCCCTCCATGAGATTTTTACTTCATGATTGGTGGGCTTACCCATCCTGTGTTAATATCTGATGGTTCAGCACAGCTGAAATTTGTATCTTGTAGAACATTTTGTTTCTGATGGCCATTTCCCTCTGCCCATAAAGTTTTAAAGCTGCTACCATAACATTCAATGAGCAGTATTAGCTGTAGCTTTAGATGAATTTGATGCATTACTTTGCATTACATTACATTTCTTTACATCCGCTTAATGGCAGAAGGAGACAAATCTCTCTACTCCTTAGAACTATCCCCGCATCTATACCAGCCCCATTCTTAAATTCCCTCTTCAAGCTCTTTCTTCCTATGTTCCACCACAGTCTACCTTACCACACTAATAGCATTCTATTGAAGTGAAAATTTCCTTCTGCCATTCCTCCCAATTAAATGAACCCTCTGCAGATTGAATTCTCTATGAAACATTATGTTTCTATACTTATCTGTATTATATTGTGTAACCTCTTATAAGCAAAATTACTTTTGAAACTACAGAATTTTGTTCTGTCCAAAGCTGTACATATGTTACTTGTTGACCTGCTGATTTTTATGCCAGACTGGATTTTTTTGTGCCCAATATCTGTACTACTGAAACTTGTATTTAATTTGTATTGTAATGATGGAGCTTTTCTCCCCAGGCCTCCACTGAAAATGGACTCTTTCTGGCCCAGTGGACCTTCCCAATAAATAAACGGCAATAAATAAATAAATAAATAAATCTGTCTTGTCTGCTCTTTTAGGTGCATTTAACATTCTCCCTCCCCCCTCTGTTCCTACATTTCTACTTACCTCTTTTCCCCTTATCCTCATGCCCTTTTGAATGACTCTGTGGATTCCACTTCCAGCAGCCATTCTGGTAGCCCATTCAAAGTGTCCAAAGCTCTCTCTGTTTAAAAAGTACTTTTAGAGATCCGAGGAGTAGTTACTCCCTACAATCTGCTTCATGTGCTCCTTCCTCCTCTTTGACCTTCTTGCTCAAAATGACCCCTTCACATTTCCCTACCATAGTCTTGTGTACCAATTTCACATTCCTGCTGTCTCTTCTTGTCTCTTAGGTAGATCTCTAGCCTCTAGTCATATTCTTTCCCCTCCACCCCTCATACCTTTTTAGTAACAGCCCTCTGGATTCCTTCCAGTAACTTATGTCCTGTTCCATGAAGTAGTCAAACAGTGACCTAAGCAAGCCCCCCCCCAATGGGAATGATTACCTCATTGCTTCTGAAAACACTTCCCTGAGAATTTACTGCAATATTCTGTGTACCGCTGACACCTCACTTTGCTGATCAACACTCTATAACCCTTTTCCTACTTTTTTGCCATTAAATTCAGTCCCATGTTGATACTTCATACCAGGATTGTTGTGACCTTGATGCAGTATTTCACATTTATTTATATTAAACCTCAACTGCTTTCCAAACCCTTCACTAGACTCCACCCATCCTCCATGCTGCACGTTTTTATGTCATCAGAATGTAGGTGGATTTTGCTCCCTGTTCTCTCACTATGTCTTGTGACAGATAAACTGAAGATTAGTGGACCCAGAAATGATCCTGCAGTATACACTAATCATTTTCATAATTCCTGATAGTGTTCCTGTTACTACAATCCCCTTTGTCTTACCACAACCCTGTATATTCTGCCATTAAACAAGTAGTTATCCAGTCTTGATCTGACCACCATCCTTTAGTTTTCTTATCAGCCTTCTGGGTAGGATGAAGCCAAAGGCTTTGCACAAGTCCTGTATATCTCTTAGTCTATTCAACCATAATCTAGACAACTAGATGCAACCAAATCCTTGATTTAGCACCTACGGCCCTTAGGGATAGGGGTAACATGTAAATGTCTGCCCAACTCTGGGATATTTGTACTTAAAATATAAAGGGTCTGTTTTTTTCCTACTTGCAATGAAAGGACTGTAAACTTTTTGGGGGCCGCATGGCTAGGTTTGAAAAGATCCTCATGGATTAATAGACTTGCAAGTACTTAAGACCCTATGAACATATGTATACTGCTATTGCCCTGTCAAGTTCACCTGTAACATAGTCATAAAATTGTATCACATTTGACCAAGAGTTCCTCCTTGCCATGAACACTTGTTGATGTGTTTGAGACTGTTTTCCTTCAGAAGTGCTGCCAGCCTTATCTCAGGATTTTCTATTGACTTTTCTTGCCACTGTTTGACTCAAAGCCATACCCATGGAGTTTTTCTGCTCTGCCATTTTTCAAGTGTACCACATTTGTTCCTGTATCTTTTATCCTATATGACTTCTGAATTAGACAGAAATCTGTTGAACATCTCTGTCAGGGTATTTGCCAACACACTGGGCAGACTTCTGAGGAGTTTGACAGCTTATCACTTTACGCTTTATCCTCTGTGTGGGCAGCCACTTCCCTCTGAGCATCCTCCTTTTCTTCTATCTTTATTTATTTATGTATTTGTTTATTTGACATTTGTCTACTGGTATGGTCTGTCTTGGTAAAAAAAAAAAAACATTTTCAGCAGAGGCCCGGGGAGAAAAGCTCCAAATACAGACTCTAACTTTATAAACACAGCATGAACAAGGCATTATAAATAGAGCTTCAGAATAAGATGCATACATATACAGACTTTATAGGTAGCAATACAGAAGGAAGTGTGCAAACAGTGAATTACAAGGAAGAAGACACTCTATGAGGAGGCAGATACTCATAAAAGCAACATGTAAGATGGTAAACAATATATTTACACATAATGTACAATATTCAAGTATAGCATTTTTTTTTTCTTTGTAGGGTTAGTTGATATAAGGAAGATGAGGAAAAAGATAGTAGCAGCAAAGTGGGGAGACAGAGGAGGGAATTAGCAGACCACGGGCACAGCCAAGAGCTGTTCAGATACTGCTTTAGGGAGATTTTGAAGGCTACTTCTTGTAGGTAGCGGGAGTGACTTCCATGCTTTATCAACAGTGTGAGAGTATACACTCTGCCCAGATGTTTTAGAAGGTTTGGAGATTGAGAGAATTTTTTTTATCTTCGACCCAAGGATCCTGTTTGGTTAATAGGGTTTGATGATGTAGTTTAGAGTCAGGCAGTCTAGGGGTTTGTAGAGTATGTTGTGTAGTGCTGTTAGTTGCACAAACAGTAGGTGACTGGATAATTCTAGTCAGTTAAGTATTTGTAAGGATGTACAGCAATGTGTGCTAGTTTTAAAGGTTGTGGCAAACTTGGTCACTTTGTTATAACACTGTTTCATTTTGGAACTAATTGATGTTTGTAAGTTTGAGTATAGGGGCACCATAAAGAATGGATGGTGGAATGGAAAATCTGATTGGTCCTGTATAGAGGGAGTGGAGTTTTGTAAGTATAAGTGTAGGACTAGTGGGGGTGGGTGGGATTTGGGAGTAGGGTAGGGGAGTGGAGTAAGCCCGAGCATAGTCTCAGTGTCTGTCTGCTGCTTTTCTCATTCTTCCC
Source organism: Protopterus annectens (assembly GCF_019279795.1). Classification (NCBI taxonomy): domain Eukaryota; kingdom Metazoa; phylum Chordata; order Ceratodontiformes; family Protopteridae; genus Protopterus; species Protopterus annectens. The sequence goes on along the minus strand of NC_056731.1, from coordinate 360,586,582 downwards.
TGCCTGTCTCCCAGACTGGTGCTTTCTTTGAGAAGATTGAGGCAGAGCATTCAATCCCAATGCTTTTTGCCCAGTCTTATGTGGTCTTCCAATCATCTTTACTTAGCCTGTCTATTTCTGCCGATCCATTCTTCCTTCCTTCCTTTCTTCCTTCCTTCCTTTCTTTCTTCCTTCCTTCCTTCCTTCATTCCTTCCTTCTTGATGTGTACCTTGAAAAGGTATTACTTATATTCTTGTATCTCTTTTGCTAATGCCCTTTCAATTTTAGCCTTCTTCTTCTTGCTAGTTGCTTTTTTAGCAGCCTTAGCCTCCTCACCCATTCCTCATTCTTTCCCACTTCTTGTAGACTTTATATTTTGACTTAATTCTTAGCCTGACAGTCCTGTGTAGCATCTTTGCCCTTTTTTTACCTGTTACACACACCCTTGTCCATAGTCCTGAGTACTGCATCACATAGCCATTCACACAGGTCTCTCCATCATTTTAGACCATTTGTCAGACACTACACAGATGTCTAAAGCCTCCAGGGTGAGGTGGGTTTGTATGGACTGGAGTTTCTTGTTTAAGCTTCTAGCATTGATTAGTAACACCTTAATATTTTCCTTAGCTTGTTTCATTATGTTGATAGGTTTATCTGGTTGTTGTTGCCTAAAAAGGGCACTATAGGGGTGGAGAATGTCTTTGCCAATATTCAGATTCTTAAAGAGGGCATGTGCAGGCCATTCCTGGTGAAGAAGCATGGTATCTTGATCATATCCTCCCAAACAGACAGATATTGGACCCCTTTAAAATATCACCAAAGACTAAGACAGTCATTAAAGTCAATTATTTTTGTCCATACTGCAGCATCATTCTTGGAGAAGGTAGAATGATGTGCAATGCTAGGCTTATACCTGTCTGGGAAACATAGTCTGAGAGCTCCATCATGTCTGTCTTCAGAGCTCCATCATATCTGCTTTCAGTAGTCTAACTAGAAACATCTCAAGTCATTAACACCCACTTGCACTATGACAGAGTCATATATGTACCTGTTATTCAAAGACTTGAGTTGCATGTGTGATCTGATGGAGACTGGCACCAGACAAGCAACTAACCATCACTCTTTCCTTACTCAGCTTGGTAAGAGGTACATCTGTATGTCTTAAGTGAAGTCACCAATAACTAGAATGCTTGGTTGGGTGGATGCCTAGCTTACAGGCTCAGAATCAGTGTCCTTGGCACTCCTTGAACTATGTGTGGTGGTAGGTTTTGAAGGTCTAGAGTTGTTTTGAGTGCTTTGTGCCTGTGTTGCCCTGAAGGTCTTTGAGGCTTAGTCTAGCTAGTTAAAAGGATTTCCAAAGAACAGTGAACACATGGTGATCGAAAGATAGTTCATTGTCAAAAAATGACTTTTCCCCCTAACAACTATGTCATTTTCCAAAGAGGAGTCAAATATGTGGTAGGCACATGGGTACCCATGTTTGCCAAAGAACACGGTACTACAAATCTTGGCATTTAGGTTAAGGTCATGGTCCAGGCTCTATTTGTTTATATGTGTTAGGCCCTCCTGGAGAATCTAGAAGCCACCTGGAAAAGTTATGACAGCTCAGACTTTGCAGTCATATGCCAAAGAGAAGTGGCCCAAGGACCGATCCCTGAAGGATGTCACTAGTAAATACCTTTTTCAATAAGAGCAAACCCCCTTCACTCATAGTTTCTTCCAGTAAGCAGTTAGCTATGCAATGAGTACCAAATGGGTTCATATTTAGTTTGATTAGCTTGTTGATAGTATCATAATGTGGGATGGAATCAAAGGCATTGGTCAGGTCAGTGAAAGCAGTATGAACTAATTTGCCTGCATGAAATGCATCAGTGACCTAGCCACTCCAGTGATATACATGGATAAAGCCTTGACTACATCCCAGCTAAGCTGGGTTTGATTAATGGCTTGGATGACTCACAGAGTGCCAGGGATGGACAGAATTTGCCCATCTTGAGGAGGGTAGCTACATGGGTGATCTCTACAACGTCCCTGTGGAGGCTGGAGATTAGGAAAAGGCAAGCCTAGCATACGAGTGGATTAGGGTGGGAACATGGATCTGCTTCTGTGGAGGCGGAATCAGATGTTACATTTTCCCAGTGCATGCCCATCTCCATGACATGACCACATAACTGGATGAGGGTGGGGAAACCTAAGGTGGGCCTTAAAAGTAAAACCCCCTCAAAACATAGTAGAAATGACACCCCTGGATGCTTTTAGTTTCCACATTGGCCTCATTGTAAAAATGTTTCTAAATCTGAGGGTTGAGCTGGAGTAGCAGGCAGACTCAACAATGGATGTGGGGTGCTGGGGGTGGCTGTCAAGGGGAAGCAGGGCTGCACACCATGTTAAAACACACACACACACACACACACACACACACACACACACACACACACACACACACACACACACACACACACACACACATCAGTGATTTGTTCAAAGTAGTCCCCCACATTAATGAGGCAGCATCCACCTTTAATCAACCCAACTGGTTTGGGTCAAGTGATTACAGACTGCTGATGTACTTATTATAAGATCCACATTGATGAGCACCATTGTTTTAAAGATAAGTCTATAATTTCCAGGGTCAGTGTTGGTTCCTCCTTTGTGGAGCAGTACATATTTTGTTTGTGGTATGAATATAGTATAGCTGTTGAGACTAAAAAGGTTTAGAATTGAGTCTTTAAGTCTGTGGATGGTGCTGACAAGAAGGCAGCTTAGTATATTGCCTCTACCTATGAAACTAGTGTTTTTGGTCTTGGAAAGAGCCTTCGGGACTTGTTCCAAAATGATCCTGGGGGCATGCTAATATTACGCGAGAATGTTAGGGAGAGATAAATGATCAAAGTCTGAGCTAAATTTATCTTTTAATATATTGGCTATGTCTTCTAGGATGAGTATGTACTGTTATATATTATTAGCTCAGTGCATTGTTGGGTATTGCTTCTAGGTTTTCTGCCATAGCTGAGGAAGGCTTATGGTTGTCTTCAACACAGGTGACAATTTTCAATTAATACTTACCTTTGGCGGATGTCATGTTGCTTCTGATTTCTTCGTTAATATTTTTGAATTCACTTTCAAAGGTTGGAGTATTAAGTTTGTTCCTGCTGACAATAAGGTTCTTTCTCTTATTGTATAGTTTGTTTATACTAAGTTTCAGCCATAGGGGTCTATATTAGAACATTGAAGTTTCAGTACTTAGAATGTTCTAATATCGACACCTAATAAGTGAAAGCTGAAAATAGCAACGTTTTAGATAACCAAATTCTTTCCTAGGGAAAGAATTAGGTTGTCCATTCCTGTCGCTTCGCTATTTTCAGCTCTGCAGTTGAAAGTTACCGTTAGGTTCAGGTAAGTGTGCGATTGTGTGGATATGAAGGTTAGGGTAGGGTAGGTGAGTTAGGGTTAGGGCGTGGGTCAGGTAAGTGTGCGAATGTGTGGACATGAGGGTTAGGGTGGGATAGGTGAGTTAGGGTTAGGGCGCGGGTGAGGTGTGTGTGCGATAGTGATGGACCTTAGAGTTAGGGTTTGGGTTAAGGTAAGTGGGTAGATAGTGGTATATGTACAGTTTAGTGTAGGTTTAGATGTAAGATTTTAGGTGTGTGTGGATTGCTGTTTGTTTGGTGTGTTTGTGTTGTGTGTATGTGTTTTGGATCAGCAAATTTTTTCCCTAGGAAAAAATTTGATGTTCTAAATTTTCGGTCTTATCGGTTTTTGGTTACTAGGTGTCGATACTAGAACATTCGAAGTTCTGAAACTTCGATGTTCTAATATAGACCCAGCCATAGGGGTATATTCCTGAACTTGGCATTGTATTTGTGCCTGAGGAGGACTGATGCCTCAAATTTACGCTTTTATGTAAGTTTAAAAACTGTCTGTGATTGTAGTAGTGTGTGAAATGGGATATCAAGGAATGCACTGCTTAAATTGCATCACATCATCAGCCAGCTGTAACATAGTTTCTTTTGAATATTCTCTAAAGTCAGAAAAGTTTGATGGTAAATCAGGCTTTACCCTCATAGTCAATATTAATGAATGGTGGCCTAATGATGGAGCAACTACAGGTGTAGAGAGTAGTCAGGTTATATTGATGAGGACTAAATCCAATATTTTTGATCCCCTGTTTAGTGAGCTAGTTGATCTAAGGAGCTAACATTATGAAATCTAGGATGTGTTGCATATACTTATTTATAGTATTGCAGGTTTCCCAGTTAATGGAATGATAGCTGAAATCTCGAAGTAGAACATTGTGAAGATCAATGGGAAGGGACCCCAGTTCGTCTAGATATGCCTTTTAGGTTTATGGTAGTTGGCTAGTGACCCCTATATCACTAGGTTGGTTGCAAACTGCCTCACAGATAGAACCCACAGTGTGGAAGTAGTTGACTCCAAGTCAGACAGCCAACCAGTCAGGAGTGGAGTCCCACAGGGTCCGGTCCTGAGTCCTCTCCTGTTCAGTATCTACTTTTCTGAAGTCCAGGCCAACACGAAGGGACTCTGGTTGACAAAGTTTGCAGATGATTGAAGTTGGGTGCCATAATTAACTCCGCAAGTGATGCTGACATCGTACAAAGAGGCCTCACTGAGACCAACGACTGGTGTTAGAACCATGGACTTAAGCTCAATGCCAAAAAATGTGTCATCATACCCTTTGGGAAAAACCCAGTTCCCATGAATTACCACATCGATGGTAGTCCACTGAACACAGAAGGCGTTATAAGAGATCTGTGAACACAGGTTGACAGCAACCTCTCTTTTGACCACCACATTGCCACTGTGGTCAGAAAGTCCTTCTGTGTGGCACATCTCATTACTAAGGGTTTTGCATCCAGGAAGAAAGAGGTCATTGTCTCCCTCTACTCTTCCATCATTTGGGTGATCATAGAGTACAATGCCCAATTTGGCATGTACCTCACTAGACACCTGCAACAAGTGGAGAGGCCACAAAAGTACCTCACAAAGAAGATCCTAGGCCTTAAACACTTGTCCTATATGTACAGATTCAAAAAACTCCAACTATTCTCTGTCTCATATTGCCTACTTAGAGGCGATCTCTGCTTGACTTACAAAGCCATGTCTAACCCAGCTCTGTTAGAAATGCTACATCTAAAGAAATCCCAATCCATCTGCACTATACACTCCAGAGACCTCAACCTCATTACCACAATCAACAGAACAAGCTGGAGGGACAGGTTCATAACCCAGAGGCTGCCCATGCTATGGAATAGTCTTCCCATACATGTCAAGCAGAGCACCTCACTGGCCCTCTTCAAGAGACTATTGATGAGTGAATGTGAAATAAAAAATTCACCCCAGGTATCACTCCTGTGAATCTACTCAACAGAGGCACTAGAAACTAAGGTCAGGTGGCACAATGCCGGAGTAATCCTATGGGCTAGGCTTGTAAATGCTCCAGGGTCATTAGCCTAGTACACACCTATGAACTTATGATGTGGCACAGTTTTTATTGATAGTAAACACAGTGTGGAGGAGTTTAAGGTTGTTGACCTGCCTTATGAGTCTAGATGTTATTTGGCTTCTTAGGAATGCAGAAAAAGACCCTCTAACAACACAGCTATTTTGGCTGTAGGTCTGAAAGAGTGGTAGGCACTGAAACATGAAACTAAAGGAGTGGTATTACAGTGAAACTATGTTTCAGTATCTATGTAGATATCTATATTTTAATGAGGCAGAAAGGCTTGTAAGCAGTGCAACTTCTTATTTAGGTTATTAGCGTTGAGCAGTTGTACCTTTATATCGACTAGATTTAGTTTGATTATATTGGTAGTTTGAGAAGACTGGAATCCAAAAAGCAGACCGGGCCTACCAGCAACAACAACAACAAAGGTAGGTCTTCTTAGCAATTTATTTATCTTTACGTTTTCGCCGCACAAAGGTGCAGCTTCTCAAAAAAAAAACAAAAGGTAAAGGTAAGCACACCCTTTATTAAAAAGCAAAAGAAAAATGACAACATGATAGGGTGAAACTCATTGTAGTAATTGGTAAACAAGTAGAAGCCTTCACAAGAACAACTTGTTCCTCAAAGAGAAAATGCAAACATTAATTCATGTTAATAATAAGCATTTCAAAATGTGGAATGTTACCAAAGAAATAAACATAAAATTTAAAATGACATATTTAAAATTCTTAAAATATGTGGAAGAAATCATAACATTAAAGTAAAAATTCAACATAAAAAGTCATTCAAATTTTAATTTAATTTTATTTTACTTTGAATTTTTACTTGGAATTTTTATTTTAGAATGACTTTTTATGTTGAATTTTTACTTTAATGTTATGATTTCTTCCACATATTTTAAGAATTTTAAATATGTCATTTTAAATTTTATGTTTATTTCTTTGGTAACATTCCACATTTTGAAATGCTTATTATTAACATGAATTAATGTTTGCATTTTCTCTTTGAGGAACAAGTTGTTCTTGTGAAGGCTTCTACTTGTTTACCAATTACTACAATGAGTTTCACCTTATCATGTTGTCATTTCCCTTTTGCTTTGTATAAAACCTCATTGTTAATTTTTTCTCTGAGGAAGCTGCACCTTTGTGCGGCAAAGTTGTGATAAATAAATTAGTTAAGACTACCTACTTGTTGTTGCTGGTACAAGGGCTCCGTGGTACGTTTTTGGATTCCAGTTGTTCTTGTCTTTTGCATTTGCCAGTTTGAGAAGACTGGCCTTACCTAAAAAGCACTGTGACATAAAAAAAAAAGATTTGGCCAATGTACAAAAATTAGGAGGAGAGAAATGCCGGCCATCCCTATCAAAACAGGTAGGGCTGTCATTCATCTCATCCCAGGCCAATATATCTATTGGAGCCTCGTAAAATGACAGCAATAATTAATAATGATAATAATAGTTAAAATCAATTATATTTTGTTTCTAATGTGGCATTATTCTAGGTAATGGCAAGTGCTTTCAAGATGTTTCCTATCAAATTCAGGTGCAAATTATGAGAACTCCATCATGTCTCCCTTCATATGATCCAAGGAGGTCTGTCTCAAGTTGTTCCCTGCCACGTGCACAATGACGAAGTCATGCATGTACCATACCTTGGGTGAAGAGACTTGAGGACTACAGTAATTTGGAGTATCATGGCATCCAAGAGACAGCTCACTATTACCATGTACATGCTCATTCTGTTGAGAGGTGCACCTGTGTGTCTCATTATGTACTCACCTAGGATTAAGACAGTACCAGATGTGCTTTGCTCAGCCTTGTTGGGTAAGAGTATTAGCCTACCAGCTGTGTGGCACCCTTTTGCTCTTTTCCTGTTTGTTTTGTCTATAGATGCTGTTTACTTGTAAGTGTGACACTGAGCAAGATGGATTATTTGCTGATTTAGGACAAACATAGACATTGTTGTGTGAGGCAGGTGTCAGTACTGACAACCTAATGGGTACCACTGCTAAGTTTGGATGAGAGGCTGGCCTCCGATGTAGTAAATGCTTGCAACTCTCACTCACAGACTCTTTTAGGAGAAGAAGCAGATTATTGTCATTAAGCATGAGATAGCTGTGACATAGTTGTAGGGTACCTAATGCTACCAGGCTGGCTACAAATGCTTTGGGAGACTGCAACCTCATGGCTCTTAGTATCTAGTGTGCAAGGAGTACAATGATGAGGTGTGTTGTAGGGAAGAGTGTTTATAATAATTATTAGTTAGGAGACAATATAATGTTTGCTATTGAGGAAAGATAGAACAATAGAGAAATAAAAGTACAAAAAATGAAGTATGGTATTACAGTTTCCTCAGTAATTGGTACACAAATGCAGTAAAGTTGATTGGCAGGCCCAACTTAATTTAACAGCAGTACAGAATTACAGTTGAAGACAGGCTTGGATATTTGGAGGTTTGAGTCTGGCTCAACTTGGACAACAATGGAACTGCAACACAATGAGTAGTCGCAGCAGTAATGAACTTAACAATTACAGTGATGGTAGGTGCAGTAAGCAGTTTGGTGTAATGGCTAAGCAATCTGATACAGGTTCCATGACAGCAAAAAGTTGTTTCACAGTGAGTCAATAGCACCAGGACGGGAAACAGAAAAGAAGGTTGTAATGACAGTGAAGTGACAATTGCAGCAGTTACCAATGCAGTATAATAATAGCAGTACCTCAATTTATGAATACCATATGATGACTAGAAAACACACTTGGGTGCCACAACAGCAAAGAGTTTCAATTGCAATGCAAACAACAGCGGCAAATGGGGTACAAACTAGTAAATGCAGTAGGAACAATTTTCTGGATACTAAAAGCTATGGCTACCAGTTTAATCCATGTTCCACAACAACAGCTGTGTAAAACTGTGGTGGTGGTGGTGGTGCTGCTGTAGCATTGTTGCCTCACAGTATGACGTTGTCCTGTTCGATTCTCACCTAGAGCTTCTGTGTGGAGACATGCGTGAATGGGCATACCTTTGTTGAAGGTTATGCATCAGAGCTGGCAACTCGGTACGTAAAAATCTACTGCCAATCATTAGCGGACCGGAGTTCCGCTGTGGCGACCCCTAACCAGGAAAAGCCAAAAGACACAACAACATTGTGGAGGGGTGTGATTAGTTAACAAATTGAAATGTCTACCTAACAGATGATAAATTAGGGAGACAGAATGCCCAGTTGGTTGCTATACACTCTTTTTCAATGGCTGACTTTCTCCTTCCAGTATTCCTAAACTTCCTGCTGATATAGCACAAAGGGTGCTCCTCACTTTCAAAGCTTTGGGATAGCACAGTCTTCAAACCTACCACTGATACATCCTTGTAAAAGGTAAATTCTATTTTATAATCAGGGCACAGTAACACAGGTTCAGAACAGAACAGAAAATCCTTTTTAGTTCATTAAATGCTTTGATTGCCTCAAGGGACCTTTGCATCTTGGCAGGTGATTTTCCTTTTTTGAGATGTTAAAGGGAAGGTAATAATTGCAGAATTAGCCACAAATGTCCAGTAATACCAAGCTAGTCCAAGAAAAGTCTTCAACTGTCATTCAGTGGGGGTGCAGGCCACTTTTTATGGCCTCTCATTTTTCTACTTGTAGTCTTACCATCTCTCTTCCTATGAGATATAAATATGTGGGTCCCACCATGACAAATTTTCTTTTTAGCATTCATAGTTAAACCTGCTTGTCTCATGTAATCTAGTACAGCCTACATTTCAGGTAAGTGAGACTGCTAGTCCTCTAAATGAATGACTGTGTCATCCAGCTATGCAAAAGTATATTTTTATGCAGAAGTATAGTTTGAGTGCAGCTTCAATATTTTATGCATCGGCCTCTGAAAGGTGGCTGTGACTCAATGCAGGCTAAATGGTAAGAATGTTTGCTGACACAGACCATCTGAGATTACAAAGGTCATGTTTTCTTTGGCAGGGGGAGTACACAGTGTGTGCCAATACCCCTTTGCTAAATCTGGAGTTAAGTATCTTCCTTTTCTAGGATCTTAATGAACTCATTAGCTCTGGGCATGGGATAGCTATCAGAGTTTGAAATTATTTTCAGCTTCCTAAGGTCATTACAGAATCTAATATTTCCATCAGGTATAGGAAATAGCCCCACTGGGCTACCCCAGTCACTTTATGACACTTTTATCATGCTTAGTTTGAGCATATTTTGAACTTCCTCCTGTTTGTTTTTGTGATTCTGGTAGTCTATAATGTCTTACTCTAACTTTCACTACAGATTTTTTTTAAACACCTTTGTTGAATTACCATTTAACAAGTTCACATTTAAAAACATTATACATTACGTACATTGTTATATATTATATAGTCAAAGCAGCATTGCATAAATTGTTCACTTTTTGCGTTCTCTTAAACTTTATTCCTCCTCCAAAACATTTTTCTGTATATACTGTTCCCACAATTTCCATTTATTCTATGTAATTCACTTCTACCTTTTTCTAAAGATCCCACTTCCTGTTCTTTTATCTCTATACAATATTCAGATTTTTGTTTCCATTTTCTAGTAATTGCTTTTTGGCAGTCAAAGAATTAAACTTAACAAGGCCTTACTCTGTCTAGGCAATTTAGATCCTGTATTCCAACTCAAAAAATAATTTCCTTATTTTCACTCATTTGTTCGCCCAGTATTCCTGACAGAGTATTCTGTAGGGAATTTTTAAAATCTTCCAACTCATTACATTCCAAGAACATATGCTCCCAGGGATCACTTTCTTCCCCATCACACCTCTAATATTTGCCATGTGCCTGAGGAAAAATTCCTTGGAGTTTGCTTGGGATTTAAACTTATCTCTACAAACACTTCAGGCAAAAATCCTAAATATTTTAGATTTCATTGCATATTTGGGCGCCATACATATGTCCTCCCACTGTTTCTTTGTGAATTGCAGATCTAATCTCTCTATCCAATCTTTTCTGACCTCTTCTGATTAATTCCTATAGTTATCATGCAATTTTATATGCCCTATTAATTATCCCTTTTTAACAGCAGCTTCTGTTTTAGATTCAGTTCAAAACTTAACAGTGCAGTTCATTTAAAACTCCCTCATCCCTTTCTCTTTGTCTATACTCTGATATCAAGTCCCTGATAGGGAAGGCAATCACTAGCCTGTAATCCAAATGACTTCTTGGCATCTTCCCATTCTATTACCTTTCCATCAATAATTATTTGTTCACAATACCTTGGTTCCTTTGCCAGCTTCCTCCAGTAAATTCCAGACCTTTGTTGCTATTCTCTGTACCCCTAATTGCAGTCACACCTATTGACAGAATCTCCTTTCTCCATTCCCTTGTTGGCTTAGTTTTTATTATACTGTCTGCTACTTTATGAATATAATATTCTGTATGATTGTTGTTCTTCTTAAGGATCTGCATCCAAAATCCCATTCTTCCCTTATTTCTTCAATTACCCCCTGCTTCATCATCATCCCTTTCTGCTTTGAATTGTAGCTTTCTGCTTGTGTTATGTATAAGAACCTTAACTGTTTAGCTCTAAAATATCCCTTCAAACCAGGTAATCTTAAACAACCTTGTTTTACTGGGTAGATCAACTTATACCACTTGACACTGGCCCTATTCCCTGTCCAAATAAATCCATCAAATATTTATTTATTACTATCCATAACTTCTCCTCTGCCTGATAAAAATATGCCTGACCTGTGTATAAAATTAAAGGGACTAAAAACATTTTACTACTTATATCTTGCTATCCATGTCCATAGGCGAGAGCTTCCAGTTTCTCAGTTTTTGTATTATCTTTTTTTAGTCTGTTCCCATATAGCTTTAACTGCCATAACAGAATCCTTTTTAATCCATTCTCCTAAATATTCAGTTTATCATGCCCCCATAAATATGGGCATTGCTGAACCAATTCATGTGTGGGTACATATTTTATAGCTATAGCTGTTGTTTTATCTTCATTAATTTTATATCTTGAAAAAACACAGAACTGTCTCAGAATGTTCCACAACAATGAGATATCTCTTTCTGGTTCCATCATATACAAAATAATATCATCTGCAAATAAAGCCAACTTTTCTTGAACACCGTACCCTTATTTTATTTGCCAATTGTTTTAAATATAATGTAAATAACAAAGGAAAAAGAGGACACCCCTGCCTAGTTCCTCTGTTCAGACACGACTTATCAGAGAGGATCCCTCCCATTTTAATTTTTGCCTCTGCGGCCTCATATATCTTTCTAATTAACATTATTATTGTATCAGGAAATGCAAATGCTTCCATTGCCCTACTGATAAATCAGAGCTTGCTCTGTTCAATGGTTTCTCTGTATCAAGATCCACCAATAGCCACAGCATTTTCTTATACTCTGCTTCCCTCTGGGTCAACACTGTTCTGTTAATGTTGTCAAATATTTTCCTCCCTTCCATAAAAAACACATTGGTCAATATCTATTAATTTTGGCATCACCTTTGCCATTCTTTTGGCCACTATAGACATAAACACTTTATAATCATGGTTGAAAATTGAAATGGGCCCATATGAAGTTGGATCAGATTGGTCTTTACCATCTTAAGGTATTACAACCACCACAACCTTTTTTCTATGATATTGTTGTTTCTCCTCCTTTTAAAATAACTGTTATACAAAACCTTCCAGATCTTTAATATTACTTTCTTCTCTCCTGGCTATCTATTTCTGGAGGCTTTCCTGCAGATTAGTTATACAACACAATTTTTATCTCATCTTCTCCTATCTGAACTGTTAGTTGTTGAGCCTCATCTACCTCTAACCTTGGCATATTTAAGTCCTCCATAAATATTTCCATTTGTGCTTTTTCTTGATTTCCCAACTTATCTGCTTCATACAAACCTTCATAAAATGTCCAAAATATCCCTACATTTGGCAACATCCCTTAAGTTTTTTTGTAGTCTGGAGTTATTATATATATATATATATATATATATATATATATATATATATATATATATATATATATATATATATATAACAGCAATCTTTGTAAACTCTTGCATATTATCCAGGTACACTCATTTTGTTTACCACTCTCCAGTTGTACCTCTTGTTGTTCAGTGAGATTCCCCTTATTTTGTAATACTTTAACCTTTGCCAGCCCCTCTAAAGAATTCTTGTTACTTCTTAACCACATCTCTTTTTATTTTATTTCTACCCTATTTTAAAATTCGCATACATTGTATCCTACTCAATAGCTATAACCTCTGGAGTACTTTCTATCTTCCATAGTTACTCCTGGATAATTTCCACTACCCATTTCTTAGATTCTTCTCTTTTTACATGTAGGTGGGGAAGGACCAGTGTCTCATCATTATTTCATTACCCTGCATTTTTGCCTTAGCAATTATTGAAGCATTATCTGAAATAGTTATTGGATGTGTGTCAAATAATCAATTAAATGCACATGCTTCTGTGAAATATAATTTCTGTATATATCTAGCCCAGTTATTGTACCCTGGTGAATAACATGTACAATTTCTCCAAGTTTTTACTACTGAATTCATGTGTTTCTTACCAAATGTTTTCATAAATGTCCTCAGAAATGTACACTCTTTTGTTATATTTTCCTCTGCAGGCCTTCCCTCAGATACATCATCATTGTTGCAAATCAATTTCCAATCTTCATCTATAAGTAATATTCCTTGCTGAAAGCTGATTATTTCTCCAATGTTTTAATACTCCATAACAGCAGTTTGAGGTGGAATATAAATATATGTCTGTGTAATCTTCATCCCTTGCCAGTAGACACTTACTACTACAAATCTACCATTGTTATCTTTTTCCCCCTTCTATCACTACCAGACCTCCTCTAGAAATTAATGTAAGCAATTCTCTTTCCTTTTGTCCTTGATATTCTTCAGAATATCCATCCTGAAATCCTTTCCTTATCAAATTCACATGACCAGTTATTTCCAAATATATCTCCTGTACCATTGTTATTTGTACTCTGCATTTCTTAATATAATTAAGTATTCTATCCTTTTTGTCTATACCTGTGAGACCATTCACATTCCAAGATAATATAGAAAATGTTGCCATTATGGTAAGAAGTCATTATTCCTACCTATTATATAGCACAGCTTTTTTAAATGTCTATTTCCAGTTTTTTGTAATACACACATCCATTAACATTTGGTAGGTTAATCCATTATTCATTTTTTCTTATCATCAACTTTGAAACCTGTGTCACATTTCACAAGACTTTTTGCTGTAATAAAAAAACCTAAAAAAACCACAAAAAAAAAAACAAAACAAAAAAAAAACAAACAAACACCCCCAGAACACTTCCATAACCTGTTAACTTAACACGCACACACACACACACACACACACACACACACACACACACACACACACACACACACACACACACACACACACACAAACGATGCATATCTACAAATAATGAAGTTTAACCCTCCTAATAGGAACATTTGTGACAAATAGACAACTAACGCAGACAATAATTAACCTGAAATTGAGGCTGTCCATGCTAAGACAATCCCCCGGATTCTCAAAAGCTTGCACGATGTGCATGCTTAGTGTAAGAGGTAATGTTGGCAATATGGTGGCTGAGCGATCCACGTAAGTGCTCGTTTGATGTGAGCGAGCGCTCTAGCACTAGTGCTGCACATTCCCAGCCCCGTATGCAAATTACCCCGTTTGCAGGTGAAAACCATGCAAATGAGGTCAATCTGCTATCCAGGAAGCTGGAATCAGGGTATGCAGGACTAGCATAATTATGCAGAAATGCACTCGGTTAGTAACCGGGTACGGTTCTGCAGAATCCAAAATGGGGACATGACATCTCCAAATAAAGGCTGCATATCATTGAGGAAGCATGCCAATGGCCAAGTATAAGGCCATTGGCATTGCAAACAATGCAAAATGTCCAAAATACAACTTTTATGTTATTACCGCCGATCATGGCTGTTTAAGTATAGGGCAGCACCACGCAAACAGGATCGGTGGGAAAATAAGAAATTAAACCTAAAGCAAGCATTCCAACTAAAATCAGTATTCTGCCATGCAAGTTAATGGTAGGCAAAAGACAACCCGGTCAGTGAATAGTGGTTGCTAAGGGGGAGGCTCAGTGTGACACATGTAACTATGCATTAGCAGGCAATCATATGCAAATGAGGGGGAAGATAGTGAATCCCAGTTTCCACCAGCATATGAGATAGGTCCCAACAGTGTAAGAGTATGAGTAGATGAGTGCAAAACTATGAGGTAGGTGACATCATGGGTGGGTGTGTCAGGCATACTGTAAGCAGATTGGAGCCTTGTGGCTTGGGGTTGCTTGTGTCTAAACCTGCCTTGCACTTATGACAAAGTGTAAGCAGGTGTGCATGCCTCACAACGGGATCTACAGAAAGATAAAGGAAGTGAAACCAGGAAATAGCATCAGTGTACACATTGGAGTTCACCGACTACACGTTACGCACCCGGGCTGAAACAGAAGGGCAATGGGAAGGGAAAACAGCAATAGGAAGGTAATCAATGGGCACTAGGTTCATTGCCAGGTGAAACGTATCAGAACCAGACAATTACACAGGCAGCAGACCAGCCCAGCTCAGAACATTACTATAAACCATGCAAACACCTACCCCTCTGTTTTTTCCCACACCCTACACCGCCATTGTAAACAAGCGGGGAACTTTTAACACTCACAACAGCAAAATGTTAGGGGCTGCAATAGCTATCATACAACTTGTGGAAGAGACTGAGGGTGGTAAGGATGTGAATGCTGCCAATCAACCCACAGTGAGGAGACAGAGAAGAGTGTACAGACCCAGGGTAACCTACCAAGGGCTACATGAGCTGGAGATAGTGAAGCACTATAGGGTGGACAGGGACCTCCTACAGCAAATTGTTGAACTGTGCCAGCCATGACTGACACACAGAACTAACAGAGGGGAACCCATCCCAGTGGATACCAAGGTATGTGTAGGCCTGAGAATACTAGCTACGGGTACCTTCCAAAGGCCAACTGGGGATATGATGGGGATTTCACAGGCATCAGCATCCAGGGTACTCCACCAGTTCCTAGATGTCATGTCAGCACATGTCGGTGAGCATGTATCTTTCCCCATCACCCGTGAACCGTTAGCCAGCAATATGCGTCTCTTCCACCAAATAGCAGAATATCCTGAGTTAGTGGGTGCAATAGACTGCACGCACATACGCATCAAAGCACCACCCGGTGAGCAGTGTAGGGTCTACATCAACTGCAAGAGCTTCCCCTCCATCAACTACCAGGCTGTGTGCGATGCCCAGGGCATAATACTGAATGTGTGTGCTGGCTGCCCTGGAAGCTATCACAATTCCCAGATCTGGCATCTGACGCAGCTGTACCAGAAATTTGCAAATAGGGACATCCCACATGGTCACCTAGTGGGAGATGCTGGATATGCACTAGAGCCATGGCTGATGACACCCATCAGAAATGCACACACAACCAAACAAGAACTCCATAATGAGGCACATGCACAAACAAGAGTCATAATAGAGCATGAGTCTGGGATGCTCAAGTCACGGTTCCGGTGCCTGGACACATCCGGTGGAGCCTTGCAGTACTCACCAACTACATGTACCCAAATTGTCCTTGTATGTGTCATGCTACACAATATGATCCTGCAGAAACAGCTGCAGCAGGAGCAGCATGGGGCAGGGCCACACAGTCCCCCCCACCAATGCCAAGGCCTTCACAGGCACAGAGTGACTTAGAGGAGGAACAACCTAAGCCTGCCCCAGTAGGCAGAAGGAGGCATGCCCAGTATGCCCTGGCCCTGGCAAAGAGGCAATGTATAGCATATACTCTGACATGGGAAGGACCCAGGGAATAGCACCTCTCTCTGACTCTCACATACAGTAAAAGGGATGCCAAACATTACACTACCTGTGCCTAACTATGCGTAGGGAGTGTACAACGTGCATCCGACATAGGCAGCCCTACAGCACCACCCTCAATACTGGGACACCCGCAAGATAAGGGACTCACACATGCCAGTCAGGAGGGGGGGTCACATACCCAACAGCAGTCACAGCCTGCAGGACAGGTGTAGGCAAACACAAACAAATGCTGTACTATGGCCTCTGAATGAGGGCTATGGTTAAATACCCCCCAGGCCTACACAGACAGACTTCAGCAGGCCAGGTAGTGGTAAGGCAGTTGTGATGGCTAGGAAGTCAGAAACTAATGTGTAGGTAATCAAAATATAAGATCAGTAGTACACTGGTATGGCCTAGACAGCACGATAGGTAAGACTATTGACTGAAATGGAGTACATGACATACCAGTACAGTCCTAGCAAATGTGTACAAGTGTCAGGTGTACTCCCCCATCCTACATAGAAATATAGTAACAGTCAGGTGTGCCACCCCAATCCTGTGTGAAACATAGAAATAGTAAGGTGCTCCCCCCACTATGCAGACATGTTGCAACAGTCAATGCCATATGATTGATGGATACCCTGCAGGCACAGCATGCTATCTGTTGGTGTACAACACAAAGGTCAGCACTGCAGTACAAACCACCGGACATGATCCACACATGCAAAACAGATGGCCTTACTGGGCATGCTCATACACTTAGAGAAATGAAGGCAATGTCAGTCGTCAACATACTGAAAGGACATACTGGGCATGCTCACACACTTAAACACATGAAGCCCATGTTTGCAAACACCAGTGGACCAGACACATCCGGTAGTTGCAATTGTTAGTAAAGACATTTGTCAGTATGCACCACTCATGCCTTGCACACACAGTGGATAGGAATACAGACATATATGTAAGGACAACACACTATAATAAGCCAAAGGTAGCTGGACATAGATGTGTGGAAGAGGGTGACCATGACAAGGAGCTATCCAGGCCTGTCCAACCCAACACACAGTCAAAGGGCCCCAAACACATTAGGTGCAGATGTCACTCACTGCAGATACTAGTGACCAGTACCTGTCAGCACCACAGACTATGTGGTCCACGTGCCAGCTGTGCAACATGACTGTACAAGGACATAGTCATCTAGTAGCTGTATACATGTACCTGTGAGATATGACCCCGTGTGTGGCCACATGTGGTGTGCCACTCCTGCATGAATGGGTTATGGTCCATGCACAGACCGCCCACCCCATAGTGCTACTCTGACTACCTGCTGAGGTCATCCAATGTGAAATACACCTTTGGGAGAGTTGTAGCCCAGTAATCTCCCTGGCGGGCCCCATAACTGTGTACTACTGTAGTGATAAACTAGTTAGGTAGGAGTTCTAACCATAAACCTGGCAACTGTATGTGTGTGAGTTTGTGTCAGTGTTTGTGTGTGTGTCTGTCTCTCTCTGACTGTGTAGAGAGCAATGCCTTTTAGGCTACTCACACCCCTTGCAATTCATATACCCACCTTTGGCAAGGCTGCTGATGTCACCCACCTAGAAATATTCCCCTGGGAAGGCTGTAGCCCAATAACCTCTGTAGCACATTCCATAACTGTGTAGTGTAATAAAGGTGTTAGGTAGGAGGTCAAAACCCAGACTTGGCAACTGTGCGTATGTATGCATGTCTGTCTGTCACTGACTGTGTAGAGAGCTTTGCCTTTTAGGCTACTCACACCCCTTACAATTCACATACCCAACTTTGGAAAGGCTGCTGATGTCACCCACTTAGAAATACACCTCTGGGAAGGCTGTAGCCCAGTAATCTCTGTAACACATCCCATAACTGTGTACTGCTGTAGTGTGATAAACTAGTTAGGTAGGAGTTCTAACCACAAACCTGGCAACTGTGTGTGTGTGAGTTTGTGTCGGTGTTTGTGTGTGTATCTGTCTCTGACTGTATAGAGAGCAATGCCTTTTAGGCTACTCACACCCCTTGCAATTCATATACCCACCTTTGGCAAGGCTGCTGATGTCACCCACCTAGAAATATTTCCCTGGGAAGGCTGTAGCCCAATAACCTCTGTAGCACATTCCATAACTGTGTAGTGCAATAAAGGTGTTAGGTAGGAGGTCAAAACCCAGACTTGGCAACTGTGCGTATGTATGCATGTCTGTCTGTCACTGACTGTGTAGAGAACTTTGCCTTTTAGGCTACTCACACCCCTTACAATTCACATACCCAACTTTGGAAAGGCTGCTGATGTCACCCACTTAGAAATACACCTCTGGGAAGGCTGTAGCCCAGTAATCTCTGTAACACATCCCATAACTGTGTACTGCTGTAGTGTGATAAACTAGTTAGGTAGGAGTTCTAACCCCAGACCTGGCAACTGTGTGTGTTTGTGTGCATGTCTGACTGTATAGAGAGCAATGCTTTTTAGGCTAGTCACACCCCTTACAATTCACATACCCAACTTTGGCAAGGCTGCTGATGTCATGCACCTAGAAATGCACCTCTGGGAAGGCTGTAGCCCAGTAATCTCCATAGAGCATCCCATAACTGCAGTTAGGTAGGAGTTCTAACCCCAGACTTGGCAACTGTGTGTGTGTGTCTGTGTGCATGTCTGACTGTGCAGAGAGCAATGCTTTTTAGGCTACTCACACCCCTTGCAATTCACATACCCAACTGTGGCAAGGCTGATGATGTCGCCCACTTAGAAATACACCTCTGGGAAGGCTGTAGCCCAGTAATCTCCATAGCACATCCCATAACTGTGTACTGCTGTAGTGTGATAAACTAGTTAGGTAGGAGTACTAACCCCAGATCTGGCAACTGTGTGTGTGAGTGTGTGTCAATGTATGTGTGCATGTCTGTCTGTCTCTGACTATGTAGAGAGCAATTCCTTTTAGGCTACTCACATGCCTTACAATTCATATACCCACCTTTGGCAAGGCTGCTGATGTCACCCACCTAGAAATACTCCCTGTGAAAGCTGTAGCCCATTAATCTCTGTAGTGCATCCCATAACTGCGTACTGCTGTAGTGTGATAAAGTAGTTAGGTAGGAGGTCAAACCCCAGACTTGGCAACTGCGCATGTGTGAGTCTGTGTGTGCTTATGTGTGCGTGTCTGTCTGTCACTGACTGTGTAGAGAGCTATGCCTTTTAAGCTACTCACACCCCTTACAATTCACATACCCAACTTTGGCAAGGCTGCTGATGTCACCCACCTAGAAATACACCTCTGGAACAGCTGTAACCCAGTAATCTCTGTAGCACGTCCTGTAACTGTGTACAGCCATAGTGGGATAAAGGAGTTAGGTTTGAGTTCTAACCCCAGACCTGGCAACTGTGTGTGTTTGTGTGCATGTCTGACTGTATAGAGAGCAATGCTTTTTAGGCTAGTCACACCCCTTACAATTCACATACCCAACTTTGGCAAGGCTGCTGATGTCATGCACCTAGAAATGCACCTCTGGGAAGGCTGTAGCCCAGTAATCTCCATAGAGCATCCCATAACTGCAGTTAGGTAGGAGTTCTAACCCCAGACTTGGCAACTGTGTGTGTGTGTCTGTGTGCATGTCTGACTGTGCAGAGAGCAATGCTTTTTAGGCTACTCACACCCCTTGCAATTCACATACCCAACTGTGGCAAGGCTGATGATGTCGCCCACTTAGAAATACACCTCTGGGAAGGCTGTAGCCCAGTAATCTCCATAGCACATCCCATAACTGTGTACTGCTGTAGTGTGATAAACTAGTTAGGTAGGAGTACTAACCCCAGATCTGGCAACTGTGTGTGTGAGTGTGTGTCAATGTATGTGTGCATGTCTGTCTGTCTCTGACTATGTAGAGAGCAATTCCTTTTAGGCTACTCACATGCCTTACAATTCATATACCCACCTTTGGCAAGGCTGCTGATGTCACCCACCTAGAAATACTCCCTGTGAAAGCTGTAGCCCATTAATCTCTGTAGTGCATCCCATAACTGCGTACTGCTGTAGTGTGATAAAGTAGTTAGGTAGGAGGTCAAACCCCAGACTTGGCAACTGCGCATGTGTGAGTCTGTGTGTGCTTATGTGTGCGTGTCTGTCTGTCACTGACTGTGTAGAGAGCTATGCCTTTTAAGCAACTCACACCCCTTACAATTCACATACCCAACTTTGGCAAGGCTGCTGATGTCACCCACCTAGAAATACACCTCTGGAACAGCTGTAACCCAGTAATCTCTGTAGCACGTCCTGTAACTGTGTACAGCCATAGTGGGATAAAGGAGTTAGGTTTGAGTTCTAACCCCAGACCTGCAAACTGTGTATGTGTTTCTGTGCATGTTTGACTGGGTACAGAGCAATGCTTTTTAGGCTACTCATACCCCTTACGATTCGCATACATTTTGGCAAGGCTGCTAATGCCATGCATCTAGAAATACACCTCTGGGAAGGTTGTAGCCCAGTAATCTTTGTAGCATGTCCTGTAACTGTGTACTGCTGTAGTGTGAACTGGAACTGTGGTAGGGTTCCATCCCCACCCATGGCAGTTCTGGATGTATTGTGTGTGTCACTGTCTGTGTAGGGAGCAATGCATTTTAGGCTAGTCTCTCACAGTCAATTTCAAATGCCCTTCTTTGGCAATCTTGCTGATGTCAGTCATTCTGAAATACACTTTTGGAGAAGGACTACTCTAGTAATATCTGTGGCGCATACCATAACTGTGTAGTGCTGTAGTGTAATAAACTAGCTAGGTAGGGGTTCTACTCCCAAACATGGCAGGATTGCATGTGTGCGTGTGTTTGTAACCCATATCCTGTACAGAGGTGGTTGTGACTGTGTGACACCTGTGGCCAATGTGGAGTGGGTTTTGCATATTTCTTATATGGTGGCCCTACTAAATGTCCACCGTACAGGGATAACAGATGTGAAATGGCTGAGAGGCTGGAGAGCAAAGCCATACCCAGACATATGACATCAAGGCCAGGCAATCACAGTTAGCAACCCCAGTATTACCCAGAGCACACTCTCAACCCATGTGTCATACACACACACATGCCTAGGTAACAGCTAATATGTGGGTAATACACTGCATATTGGCCACTGATAGTAACTATGGAGTGACAGCAGTGTGCCACAGAGGGCATGTCGCCCTGTCCATCTGTCCAATATGCATGTATGTGCAGACAGTGCACCTCCCCTATGTTCCCCAATGGACACCTGCACCACCTGTGGTGCCATCACATGTGACTCGCAATGGACATACCATGCTTGACAACATGTCCTGTTTGGACAGATGCCACTGATATCAGGGAATGCTGTTAGCATGCTTTCAATGTAGGTGCAGGGTAAAGCTGCTGGCCATTACCAGTTCCTGGCACAGGTGGGCAGGACTGGCACATCTGATGATAATCTGTGTTCACAACATGGGCCGGACACCCCAGGTACAGTTCCACATGTCACTGTATATGCATGTGGGAGGTGTGCACATCCCAGACACTGTCCATGTCATGGACTAAGGAACACATACATGGCAAGCGATGCACAGCATTGGCCACACACAATAGTCACCCAGGTGACCGGATGGGGGATACAATAACCACCTGTGTGGGCAAATGCAGACACTACATCCCTGAGCCACAATGCAGACCATTGTCATATGGCCTGATGCCAAGGTGCACCCATCGCCTAGCCTTCAACAACCATCTGGCACAGTCGAACACCACACACCCGTGCAGACATGCACCCATGCATGTCAGTACTGGCACCCTGTGTGTTTGTGTGTGTGTTGCATGCTGCATATGTTCACATCCGCACTCCCTACAACCCCCATGGGCATACTGCAGCATGATGTCTGTTGTCAGACACCTCCCCATACCCTTTGCCCATACAGTCCCCATACGACCTGTGTGGTGCATGTGATACCTGCACACTGATGTGATGTGGCCATCCCACTACCGATGTGTTGTACACCCGGCCCTGCCACGTGTGTCAATGTGTGTGTGTCCCTGCGAGAGTGTGGCTGTGTTGACGCTGGCACCTGTTCATGCGGACAGGCATGTGTATGTCACCTACCGTACAGCTACTGTATCCCTGTTGCAGATGTCACTCACCATCACATATAGGTTCTGAGTGCTCTACAACAGGTAACCCATGTGGCACATCCAATAACTGCATCAGACTGTGATAGCACTACCTAGTTGTCAGGGGTTTGATACCCTGTGCTGGTAGGTGTATGACACAAACATGCTTCAGTTTTACTCTCCCACCCCTCCCTGACATGTATTTGCCTCTGTCTGTCTCTCCCACCCCCTCTCTGGTGGATGTGGAGACCCACACCTGCTTTTCTTAGGCAGCAGCATGTGCATTTTAAGTGATGTTCATGATCAGCTGATGGCCTCTGCATGAATTGCAGCCCTCCCCTAGCTGATTGCATGTGAAACAGCTGTGGTAACATTCCCATAGCCAATTGTATGGAAACACACTCCAATATCTAGGAACTTCATGGTGGTGTTGGCCCTTTTCATCCACTGTGAGCAGGAACTAGATCTGTCGTGTGGCAAGCAGCATCTCAGATGGATTGGGGTTTACTGCTAACAACATACACTGTAGAAACAGTGCAACAAACAGGAGGGGGATATGCCTGACTTGACTACAGACTGTAAGTGCTGCTATACTGCATTTGGAGTAATGCCGATTTAACAGTGTTTGTGTGGATATGGCTGTCATACATGTCTCAATACCTGCCATGTCAGTTCCATGTTTATGAGGAATCCCCATCTGCAGGGTTATCTGCAGCCTGGGCAGTGTTGAGTCCGTGGTTTCATGTGTCACGCACGGAGCATCTAGCTGTGGACTGCAGAAGGTAGTGTGAGGATTGCAGTCAGTAGATGGTGAAAGCCATGTTAGTCACTGACATCATATCCCTCATAGGACATATGTTGCAACAAACCCTGTAACAACAGTAAATGTATGCGGTTATCACAGCAACATGTCAATATTGGCCCTGTGTATGTGCTTCCAGCCATACCTCTGTCAACCTTTGTACAAATGTCATGCATGAAGTGATGCATATGTGCTGTACACCATAGTGTCATCATATCTGAGAACAAGCCACTGATATATCAGACTGCTACAAATGTTAGGTACAGTACTGAGGTCTGTGTACCTATGGTGAATGTCGACAGTGTGTGTATTGTCAATATGTACCTTAGCCTGTGTACAGACTGTGGTAGATGTCATTGTTCTAGTTCTCCTCCTATTAGATGTTACATGCTGATCCACTGTATGGTACTGTATTGGCGTACATGTTTGTAGGGCCATACACACACACCTCCCATACCACAGACATCCATCAGACCAAACTGTATAGCAGGCCAGTATATGTAGGGTCAGTCTGTGAGTGGCACAAATGAGGATGGTGTAGAACATATAGTCCATATACTGTAATATCATGCTAGCTAACCATATGTGGCTGTGACTGTGTTCACATTGGTTGTGGATATGCACTTTCACACGGGTGTATCTTACCCTGTGCTGTGACATACCTGTTAAGCCTACTTTATATGCAGGTACATGTGCAATCCCCCATAGGAGATTTAGGCCAGTGTTGAGCCAGTCTGCCTGCAGCCTGCACAGTGCATTGTTAAATGCCTATCAGCTTAGTGTACTTACCAGTGGGATGTCATGTGCAGTTACTAGCCAGATGTACTGCTGCTGGGCCTCCGTTAACAGTCATGTATGTCAGACAGGGCAGTGGGATGCAGTGGAGATGTATCTCAATATCTATTGGGTGGTATGTGGCCATGGCACCCCTGTACCAGTGGTCATACTGTGTCAGGCCAGACAAGGGTGTGTGAATGCATGATCTATGGTGGACATTATATACCAGTCGTTATGTGTTATACCCATCTACATGGCCTTCTACATCCATATTGTCAGGCATGGTACACATGTGTAGCACTAAGGGCTTATGTGTATACCTCTGGACTGTACAGAGTGTGCAGACATTCCACATATATTGGCAAATACCTCTGCTGCAGTCCACAGCGGCATTATGTGCTAGCAGCAGTACTGTACAATGATGTCCTTAGGATGTCTGCCAATGGCACACATGTTATAAGCAGATGTGACCTAACATACACACCATGTCTGTGAAGACAATCCCAATGACAGTAGCAATAGTCTACTAGTATACCTGCTATACATACCTGACATCCCCTTCAACTACGACATTGGGATCATACAGGCTGGGGTTGGGCTACACTTCATGTCCAGGACATATGGTGGGAATATATGTACATGTACTTATCCAGATAGCCAGATATACATGATTACACATGTCTACTACTCCCAATTAACACTGTCATGGCAACCACCTACTATAAATCCCCACATCATGTGTGCGTGATCCCTTTACATTTCCTGTGTGATGGACATCCGTCCTGTGTGTGGGCAGCAGTGCTACCAACAGCAGATGGCAATACCCCTTACAGGAGAACCGGGACACTCAGGGCAGCCACATATTTGTAGGAGGATCAGGAACTACAGACAGACTGCAAGTAGAGTTGTGTTGTGCTTTGTATAGTACTGGTGTTACAGGGTGTGAGTGTACATACTAGTTTACCTTGGAATGGAGTCCATCTGCATAACACATAGCTGTGGGCCTATCCTCATGCCAGCCAGAGCTATGCCTATCATGTCTTGTCTGTCCACCACAGAGGTCCTGTGTCAGATATTACACTGGCAGTGTGTGTGTTGAGTGTTATTGGTACATGGCTACATCTATGACTGTTTCTAACCTCAATTCCCTGACTAAGGGTATTTTACAGACTATCCTGTAACACCAACACCTTGCTTAGTGTATGGCAACAGTTGTCCACATATGTGCCTGTATTCCAGCGTCTGTCCATCACCTACATACCAAGCTTTGCACATATGTCATGATGTTGGTGGTTGTTCTGTAGTGGGCTGTGAGTATATCACACTGCCATTGCTGCCAGCAATCCACTGCTGTTGTATCCCCCACACATACGGTGGGGTTGGGGCCATATATGTGTGGGCATCACCTACACAATACATGTGTGCCCTTATGCACTCCAGAGGCTAGTGTATGTAACAGTGGTATATGGCCCTGTATTATTGAGTCGGGGGAGCACCATAAATGACCTAGGTTGCTACAAAATCTGGGGGTATCAGGGCTGAGCTGCCTTAAGTTATCTGGATGTACAGTACCATATACTTCACCTATATATACATTACTGACATGGATCTGGGTACTGCAGGACCACTGTCCCCTGCCATACAAACTGTTCTGTTTGTCTGTGTGCTTGTGATGGTGTCAGTTATGCCATGTTATCTAGCAGTTACAACCCATGTGGTCAGATGACGTCTTTACCACCTATTGAGTTTGTACAGTGTGTAGATAGAGGCTGCTGAACTATACACCTGCATTACATACTGTTAATTGTTAGGTATCCTGTGGCCCAGTTTGTCTTCCCTATTGTACAATGTGAATGACTTGGCCTGGACAGCAACAGCTGTGAACCTTTCCAGACTACTGTATGACTGTAACTGGTTCACAGTTGCATTACTCTGTTTATATAGTTGTCAGTGTCTGAACAGCTATATGGCATGGCATATAGAACTGTAATAGTACATGATTAAAGGTTTCCATGTCTGCAAACCTGTGGGTGGTGTTTTACCTATGACCTCTCTGTGGGTATATGTTACAGACAATGATTGTCATTTGCATTGGTGGCTCATACAGTGTCCAGTCATTCAGGGGTTAACTGTAGGCATAGTGGCTCTTCCATATTGTGTGCACCTTCTACTTATGTATCTTACTGTACATATAACTGCATGTGTATGTGTAGTCACATGTATATATATATATATATATATATATATATATATATATATATGTATATGTGTGTGTATATATATATATATATATATATATATATATATATAAATATGTGTATATATATATATATATATATATATATATATATATATATATATATGTAAACCTGCATCTGCATATCTCTGTCTGTGTATCTGTATCCTGGGGATGTTGATGGCTTCCACATATTACATTCCCCATAGGAGCCAGACTGTACTGCATGATATGTTACTAATACCAGCCTGACATCATACAGGTGGGATGTAGTACTGGTAACATCGTGTGCCCATGTTGTCTCAGGTCTTGGTCATGGGATCTGCAACACTTGGTATTGTATTGCAGGGTGGGCTTGTTTGGCTGGGGGGATGCCTATTCATACAAGACTTATAGTGTGTAGGGCCTCTCAACCCCATTAACAGTACA